>NC_031790.1:3445665-3462999 GCF_001522545.3 Parus major
GGGGTTAAACCCAAACCAGGGCAGGTGTCAGGACGAGCCCTCACTCCTCGTGGCCACTGCTGGTCACAGGGGAGGACATGGGACTCGTCTGAGACACCTTGAGGGGGTGAGCAGGAGGCTGTCCCTGGTCCCCCTGGTGTGCCACCCCAGAGCCCCGAGAGCCCCTGGGGGCTCAAACGGCACCTGGGGGGCAAAAATCGCATCTGGGGGGGCACAAACAGCACCAGAGGGCACAAACAGCACCTGGGGGGGCACAAACAGCATCTGGAGGGCAAAAACGGCACCTGGAGGGGCACAAACAGCACCTGGGGGGGCACAAACAGCACCTGGAGGGCAAAAACGGCACCGGGGGGGGCACAAACAGCATCTGGGGGGCACAAACAGCACCTGGGGGGGCACAAACAGCATCTGGGGGGCACAAACAGCACCTGGGGGGCACAAACAGCACCTGGGGGGCACAAATGGCACCTGGGGGAACAAACAGAGCCCTTCCCTGGGCCCACTGTGGGGCTGGCACTGCTGACTCTGCCACTCGTGTCCCGGGGAGGGCACAAAGGCAGCAGGGCCAGGGCTGGGGTGCCACCTGCTCCCTTGTGGCACCTGGGGGCTCCTGGGACCCCCAGGGAAGGGGACAGGGGAGGCCAGGGCAGAGCAGCCCCTGTCAGGCACTCGCTGTGCTCCGGTGCCTCGTGTCCCCTGCATAAATGCAATTTCCCTGAATGTCAGAGGGAAGCATTACAGATAACACACTGCGTGTGTCTCTGACCCAGTAAGTGCTGAAATCACAGATCTCATTATTCTGACATGATAGAATTTTTTTTCCCTCCCTGCTGCAACCCTGCTGCTGTTGTTTTCCAGACTGCAGACATAATTGCCGAAGGTGCAAAGCCTCCGCAGACAAATACGTCTTGCCTACTTCCCTAAATCTAGCAAAATGCCAGTTCTGTGTGTGCATAAGCAAGAGCCTGAGCTCCCATCAGGAGCAGCACGGATTTCCATCGCTGCCAGCCCCAGGCAGCCCCACCTTTGGGGCTGGGTGAGGCTGGGGCACAGCGGGGATGCCCCGGGAGCGTTCCCAGGCTGGAGGTTTGGAGGTGTCGCTCTCCAGCCGGTGTGTGCCGCCACGAGGGACCACAGCTCGGTGGGGAGATCTTTAAAGAGCAGTCCTGGCTATTCACAGCTCAGGGATCTCAGGGGTCCAGCCTCATTTGAGTGGTTTGGACAGCAAGGGACCTCTCTGGCAGGGACTTGTTCCAGCATTCATTGGGCTTTTGGGCTCTGGAGAGACAAGGGACGTGTGGGGACATGTGGGGACACAGAGGGAGCAGCGAGGGGCAGCCCCAGCCCCAGAGCAGCTGTCAGACAGCTCTTCCCAGCTTGGACCCCCTTCCTGGAGCTCCTCTGCTGCCAGCAGGAGCCTGCTGGAAACCTGCCCACCAAGGGCTGAGAGAGGCCATGCTTTGTTACAGCCAGTTTAGCTAAAAAGGAGGAATATTCCTCCTAATCTCTGCCTTGGAGATAATTTTTCTGTAATTCTCCTATCAGGGGAACAGATCTGTTTGTGCCTGGGTCTTGGAGAGATAAAGGGGCTCTTCCTGCAGGTCAGGAGGAGGAGGAGGAGGGAGCAGCCCCATCTCAGGGTCACTGTGGCCTCTCCAAGGACCATGTCTTGCCTGACACGGGGACATTTCCCCACTCCCATTTTCACCTTTCTGCCTGCCTGCTCATTTCCCCTCTTCCATCACATTCCTCAGCAAACACGTTCTAATCAACTTCACAAATCCACCTTGCTGGCAATAACCCTAAATGGTTTTAGCTGTAGCATCATTAGTTCAGCCGTGGCGTGATGCAGTAATTAAGCAGGACCTTAAATGCAGGAGGCAGAGAGGGAGAGGTGCAGAGTTTGCTGTTGAGGAGCAGAACAAGGACAAGGACAGGAGAGGCCCCGGGCTGTGCCAGGCAGGTGCTCCAGGGCAGGAATGCCATTGAGAGGCTGTGCCAGGTGTGAAGTCCCAGCTGAGACCCTGCTCAGAGCCGGGGCTGGAGAGCACCTGCAGCAGCACCAGCTCAGCAGGCAGAGAGGCAGGACAAGGGTGAATGGTCTCCTCTCGGCGTGGCTTTGTGTCGTCTCTGTGCAAAGCTCTGACTTTGAATCTCCCCGGGGAGGAAAATGCAGAGCGCAGCCATCACCAGGGTCCCCTCCTGCTGTCCCTGTCCCCCCCTGCTCCCAGCCTGGGCCCCAGGAAAGCTCTCCTGGAGAGCTGCTCTTTGCAGGCTGCCCTGTTCCCCCACACAGAGCAAACCTGGCGGCTGCATCAGCTGCTCCAGAGCCTTCCCCCCGCGCAATAACCTCTCATTATTTTTTAATGTTGTTGTAACTTTATGGTTTAATCAGTATTTGCAATTTGTTAGTAGTCCAGGCTGCAATAAAATTGTTTTCCAGGTACTGAAACATCCTATCAAGGTTTGTAAAGCAGTGGTTCTTAGTTTATCACACTCATAAAAAGCACTGGCAACTTGACAGATATAATAACTTTTTTTATCAAGTGTCTAATTTGAGAGGAAATTAAGCCATACGTTACATGCCGATCCGAGCTGGAATTGGAAAAAGCCCCAGCCACCCCTCTCCCCACCCCGACAGGCTCCTCTCTCATCCTGCCCAGGAAGGGCTGCTCCGAGCTGCTCAGCCTCTGCATTTGCTCTGCAGTATCCTCAGCTCTGGGTGTATTTTTACAGGGCACTGCACACTTAATAAAAAATTATTTATGTGGCCTGCATTGATGTCACAGCGGTGAAACAATACCTTGCCTTTCCTGCAGCAGAGCCGTGATTTATACGAGTGCCTGGAAAAGCTTCCTGGAAATGCAGTGCAGATGCTCCAGGCCACTGTAACAGCCTCTATATCCCGTTTACTTATGGGCCGGGATTTTTAAATCAGGCAGGTGGTTCTGGGGGCTCACATCCATCCATCCCAGGGTGCCTGGGGCTGGCACTGCACCGGCACGGGGAGAGCAGCTCCTTCCCAGAGCCTGGAATAATTGTGGTTGTGTGCTGGAATTTTGGTCAGTCTGACAGGATTCCCCCAGTGCCTGCTCAGAGGAGCGGCAGTGACTTGAGTGGTGTTGGCTTTGTCCTTGCCCCTCTCCTCTGGGAGGCTCCTCGTGCTCCTGGCTGGATTCTGATCCAGAACCTTCCATGTCCCCCCGGCTGCTCCGCTGGCCCCGTGATGCCAAGCAAGAGAGAGAAGCCAGGTTCTCCTGGGGCACTGACTGAAGGATGATTGTTTTGGTGTTAGGTTCCAGAGCTGATTTTCCCCCGTTCCCATGAGCGGTACCAAAACGCCAACAAACAACTGAGCAACTGGCAGCGATCACCTGGAGAGCGCTCCTGAAAACCCAGCCCTGGAAGCAATGCCCAGGTGCTGCACGTCTCCTGCAGGCAGAGCCCCTCACCCTGCAGTGTCTGAGCCTGCCTGGGGCCAGGATGGATTTGTGCTGCAAGCCTGGAGTCAAAGTCAGATGCCGCCTACAAACCGCGCACTTTATTTGTTTAAATTTTCATGCTCGCGAATGTCTGTGACACAGGAGACAGGTTTATGGAGAGCGAAAAAAAAATGTTGACAAATGGCCCAGTAATCAACTGGAACATGCAATAAATCATTGGAGTGCCAATAACACTTCCAGGAGGAGTTGCGAAAGGTCATTACGATGCCACCATGTATCATGCAGCGCCAAACAAAGCAAACAGAACATGTTGGGAATAGGATTATGGGAGAAGCATCTGTCAGTTCTAATTAAGAATTAACTGTGGATCCTATATAAAAAGATGTGTGGTTTATTCCTATCTCCCTCCTTTTCCCACTTAGCTCTCCATTTCTCCCTCTCCAAAATAAAACTCAATTACTCTAAGAAAAAAAAAAAAAAGCCCTCTGTCATTTAATCTATTCAACAGCAGGAAAAACAACCCGATGTGACAAAAGAGCGAAGGCTGGCGGGCAGGGCCGGGGCTGTGCTGGCTCCTGAGCCGCTGTGGCGTGCGCTGCGCTCGCCTCGCTGAGATCCCAAAGGTCCTTTGGTGTCCCCGGATCACGCGGCCATGGCTGCAGGAGGCAGGGAACGCACAAACCAAAACAGCCCGGCCTCCTCGCCGGGGATGGGGACGTGGAGAGAGCTCGGAGGCCGAGACGCCAAAAAGCTTTTGGCTCCCGATGAAGGAAATGCGAAGTGAATAAGTGACAGTAAAATAAAGCAGAGGAGTTAAAGAGAGGCGAGCCAGGAGAGAAGAGGTGCGGGGTAACTGAGAGCTGCGCCCTCGGAGGGGACGAGGGGTCTCTGAGCCCATTGTCCACCACGTCCTTCCCCCACAGCAAGTGGTGCCCGGTGCCTTCCCCCCAGCTCCGTCACAGATCCCTGGGATTTGTCCCCTCTGGCTGTTCCTCTGTGTTCCTGGCACTGGGGCTCACCAAAGGTGACAGGAGCTGCTCACCTGCCTTGAGCCACGTGAGCAGCATCACCTCCCTCACTGCAGGGACCCTCCCTGTGCCTCATAAATCCCCCCAGCACCTCCTTCCTTTCACCTTTACCTCTCGTCCCCCAGCTCCCTGTTCTCTCTCTCCCCATTAATCTGAGTTGCATCCCATGGGCACCTGGCCCAGGGCTCCAGCTGAGCAGGCTCTGCAAGCACCATGCTTTGCTTTATTATTATTTTTTCCCCTTTTCTTCCTCTCTATATTTCCAGACCTTATTTCTGCTTAAGTTTGCATTTCTTCTATTTCTTTCTTTTTTTTTTTTCTTCTTTTCCTTTCTGCTGACTGAGACAAGACCGTGTCCTACTTCAACATCCCAGGATTTGTTACAACTTCAAGGTGCAGGTTTATGGCCACAGTTGTCCCGTTTATGGTACAGTTCTTCTTATGGGTTCTAATAAACTTTGTAGCTCCAGGGTACTCTTAAATCCTGATATGAAAGATAGAGAAGAATCATTATTTAGTCCAACTAAATATAAGATGCTTCACCCTTGAAGGCTGAGGGTAATGTTTCTCTCACAGGTGTGGAAGGACCCATAATTCCTGTGTACAGCAAGTGCAGCTGCAGGGGAAAATAATCAATTCTCCCTGTGGAAATAGGTGTGCTCCCACCGTGTGGGATGGGGAGAAGCAATGCCAGGCTTCCTCTAGCACAGGGAAATAAGATTAAAAGGCAGCAGAAGTTGCAATGAAAGGCACGAGCTGGGTAAGGAATGCAGGGCAGTGGTGTGGAAAAGGGAATGAGAGCCATTCCTGGCAGAAGGAGGCACAGGGGGATCCAGCAGGACACACTCGGGGAGGTGGCACGGTGCTGAGCAAGGCAGAGACCTGCAGAGGAACGAGTCAGGGTCACTCTGGGCTCAGCTCCATCCCTCCTGCAGGGACAGCCCAGCAAACCCAGCAGCGCTGCCACAAACACGGAGCCGCTCCACGAGGCCGTGGCAAGAACGAGTCACCCCAGGCTGGAACAGCAACCTGCCAGGAAAGTTCTCCTTCCTCTCTCTGATCCCTTGAACTGACTGCTCAGATTTTCCGTGGTTCCCGTGGCCTGCAGCCTGGACAATCCCAGCCAGCCTGACCTGCAGCCACTCCCAGCAGCCAAATGCCAGAAGGCAGCACTCTCACCAAAATATCCGAGATCACCGGTGTAAACAGTTTGGTTTAAAGCCACTGAAAAGGCCACGAGTACAAGACATCAGCTTGTTCGGGTTTATGCAAGATTTTTGAAGGATGCATTTCCCTGAGTTCTTGGTGTCCTTGATGCACAGTACAACACATCCCAAATGCCATCCTAAGTGCAGCTGTGGGGTGCAGGGTGCCAGGGAGGGCACCTCAGGATCAAGGACAACCTGTGCCCCCAGGCTGAGCCCCGTGGGGAGCAGTGGGACCCTCCCAAATGTGCCCTTCCAGCAGCCTCTTCCCATTTATCCTGAGCGGGCTCCTCCTCAGCAGATGTTCAAGACTCAGCACTCAGGCTCACACGGAGGAACTTCCAACACAAACCATCTGGAGAAGAAAACAGCAAACTATCTGCAAGCTATTTCCCTCCTCTGGCGCGTCCCTGATCCCAAAGTCACCGGGACGGGTTGGAGAGGCCAGCATGGGAACGGAAGGAGTGTGTCAGGGAAATTGCCCAGCCAGCCTGCAGGGGAAAGAGGCAAGGCAGCCCTGCTCCTTGGCACGGCCCAGGGCTGGCGAGGCACCCGCAGCTGTCCCGTGTCAGCTTTGCCCCACGGAGCTGGGGCTTGCAGGAGCCAGGAGGACACAGGGGAGATTCTCCCTCCTTGCTTTTCATCCTGGCTTTCTCGCAGCTTAGGAGGAGCTGCTAACTTTAGCCCTCAAATGGGAAAGTGGTTTGTTGTTCGCCAGTTCCCGATGTCAGAGGCTGTAGCCGAGATGTTGTTGCCTCCAGCAGGTCCCGCCTGGGCTGCAGCTCCCCTTGGAGCTGAGGCACTGCCCCACGGGATTATTCCAGTCACTGTGAACAAAGTGTGCTGGGTTTGTAGGACTTTCTGCTAGCCCTGGTGGCATCCCAGCGGGCTGGGATCCCCGGTGCTGCTACTTCGGGTTTGCTGCTAGAGGGAGGGAGATGGACAGGAACAAGTGAGGTGGGAAATGTGCGGTGCTCTGGAGCACGATGGAATTCCGGCTGTGGGTCAGAGCTGCAGTGGGAATAGGTGTGTGTGTCCTGCTGCAGCGTGTGCGGGGTCACAGCCGGTGGGGACACACGGGTGTCGTGTGGGTGCCTCCCTTCCCTTTGGCCTTTTCGGGATCTCTCAGCTCCTCCGGGGTCTGCCCTTCCCCGCCTTCCCGGAGAGCTCCTGCACAGCCCAGGAAACGGGGCAGCGAAAGCCGAGTCATCCATCCCCGCGCTGTTTCCAGAGGAGCAAGTGTGACTGTCAGGTTTACAAAAGATTGTTTATGTTCGGTGGCGTGAAATGGGGAGCGAGTGCGCGGAGCGGAGCGGGAGCGGGGGCTGACAGCGCCGCATCCATCCTCCCTGCTCGCTGCATCCATCCTCCAGCCGCATCCATCCTCCACGCTGCGGCGGCCAGAGCGCCGGGGCCGCTGACAGGGGCCATAAATCACCGCTGGGAGATGCTGTACCTACAGCTTACACCGCTCCCCGTGACAAACACGCGATAATCCACACAGCGCAGCACTTTTTCTCCCCTCTCTCCCTCCGCCGCCGCTGCTCGAGTGACGACAAGAGGAAACCTGGAAAGCCTGGATGTGTCGTGCGGGAGCGCGGCAGGAGCGGGGCCGGCACAGCTCCGGGTCACAGCGGACCCAGCTGCCCAGGGCCCGGGGTGACAGCGACACCTGTACGGTGGCCACAGCAGGGCGAGCCTCCTGCTAGGAGGGGTCCCGCTCCCAAAAATCCCGTGATTTTCACTCGCCACAGCCCAAGGAGGATGGGGCTGGGGGAGGAGGGATGGGGCAGAAGAGGTGGGGCTGGAAGGATGGGGCTGGGGCAGGTGGGATGGGGCTGGGGGAGGAGAGATGGGGCTGGGGGAAGTGGGATGGGGCTGGGAGAAGTGGGATGAGGCTGGAGGGATGGGGCGGGGGGATGTGGGATGGGGCTGGGAGAAGTGGGATGAGGCAGGTGGGATGGGGCTGGAGGGATGGGGCTGGGGCAGGTGGGATGGGGCTGGGGGAGGAGGGATGGGGCTGGGGGAAGTGGGATGGGGCTGGGAGAAGTGGGATGAGGCTGGAGGGATGGGGCGGGGGGATGTGGGATGGGGCTGGGAGAAGTGGGATGAGGCAGGAGGGATGGGGCTGGGGAAATGAGATGGGGCTGGGGGAAGTGAGATGGGACTGGGACAGGAGGGATGGGAAGCGATGCCAGCCCGGGCTCTGCAGTGTCCTGGGGATGGCCAGGCCAGGCACACGGGGCCGCGGTTCCTGCAGCCCGGACAAACCTTCCCAGCCCGTGTGGGCTGCAGAGCTGACCCCGCTGTGGGCACAGGGCCTCGGGGGAGCCCTGAGCTGCCTCCCCTGTGAAACCCCCCAGCACAGGGCTGCACGTTGGGGCACAGAGGTGCCAGCCCGGCCACCTCACCCAGGCTCCCTCCTGGCACCTGGACATAGAAACAGACCCCAAAGAAAGCGAAGGAAAGGCAGGAGGCAGCAGTGCTGCCACCACCCTGGGCTGTGATTTGCGAGGGAACAGGAAGGGAAGAGGCCTATCTGGTTGGACAACCCTTAAATCAATGTATCCTAATTAACAAAAGATCTAATTCATCAAAGTGACAGCAACTCTATTTATATCACCTCCTTCCATGGGGGCTGCTGGGGGTTTAGGCTTGGGGATTTTTCTCCCTTCCCTTTTCTGACAGCTTTATCTTTCCCACACACATTTTAATTTTCCCTTTCTGGGGGAGAAGGACTGATAGTGAAGCTTTCCTTGGGAATATGGACATTTAATTGACATTTTCTGCCTCACCCCCCAAAATAGCGGGATATGTGGGGGGAACTGGGAAGGAGAGGTTATTTTAGAGAAGTGCAGGTCCAATTTGGAGGGAGAGGAAACCTCTGACAGGTGAGCAGGGAGGGTGCAGCCATCCATGCAAAATGTGGTCAGATCCTGCAGGCTGGGACTGTGCTCCGAAAATACCCCCAGCAGGAGCCGTGGTCGTACAGGGATCTTGGCTTTCGCTTGGAAAAGCAAACCCTGAGAGCTTGACAACGTGCTGGCTGACACCTTAAATCTTGAAGTGCATAAAAAGAAACCCAACTGTTTTGTTTTGTTTTAATATCTGGAACCTCGTGGTTTGGGGGCTGGGAGCGCGGGAGGCTGAATTGCCGTATAAATACCGGGCCCGTGGCAGTGCAGAATTGCTCCGCTGCTCTCAGCGGGCTCGCGCTCGCGAGGAGCGAGCCTTGGACGTGATATAGGAACACAAAAATAGTAATAATAGTAATGAATCCCCTCTCAGCCACTCCTCCCACGGCAGCGCAGGAGCAGAAATCCAAGCTGCACAACGCAAGCCCCGGCTCGTGCGGGAGAGGAAGCTCGGGAGGCTGCTGGGGTAAAAAATCAGCAAAGCGAACCAAACCAAACTGAGCCACGGCAGCCCTGCCCTGAATCTCAGCCCGCTCAGAGCACACAGAGAACAGGAGATGAAAGGGCCATAAAATGGAGCCGTGGCTGGCGGCTGCAGCAGCACATCCATCCTGGAGAGCCGGGTACCTGCGCCTCCCGGAGCCTAAACTTCTGATGAACCAACGCGCTGCCGAGCGCATTTATATGCAAAGGCGTATAATATGTCCCCTGTATCTAATTATCTGTCAACCTGAGGCAGTTTGTTTTCCAAATCGGCCTCTCGGCTGTGACTTTATGAGGTCGTAAAGAAAACGGTGCCACTCTCGCACCGGAGCGCCGGGAGAGCCTGGATCAACAAATTACCATCTTTAATGGTGTCTGCTGGTGCGAGCCCCTGCCCTCCGGCACAAAGAGCCCTGGCGGGGACAGCCCTGGAGCCTGGGCAGCCCCAAAGCCCAGCACAGCCCCAGCCCCAGGGAATCCAGGCAGCTCCCAGCGCTGGCACGGCAGCTGGACGGGCACAGAGGGCAGGAGTGACCCCTGGACTGACCTCTGTTGCAACCCTGTCCCCGATGGGACCCCTCTGTCCCACCCCCGTGGTGAGAGCCTGCTCCTCTCAGGGCACAGGGGGTCCTGCAGTGGATACAACACGGACTCAAAGTATCCAGACACAGGAGGCTCAAACTTGCTGGAATAATCCCGGGTTTATTGTCTGTCGTCCATCCGGGGCAAGAGAGAGAGCGAAATGCTCTGGGTTTTATCTCTTATACCTGGGGCAGGGGTGATCAGGGGATGCAGGGAGGTCACAGCCAGTGGGAAGGGGGAAGGGAGAGAAGGTTCTCAGGTAGGAACTAACATTACACAACCAGAGATGAGTTTTACCCTTGGGAGGTACCAAGATTTTTAGATGCTCTACATTTAGATGCACTACAACAGACCTCGCTGCCCACTCGCCCTCCTCTGGCCCCATGGACACGTCCCAAAGTTTGGCAGGAGAAACTGGTGTTTGGAGAACTCCGGCCCACTGGCTGTGAGAGCAACACCACCGAGCCACGGATTCCTCTGCCCACGCTGCTCCTGTGATTAATGGTGGAAAGGAATTAAAAAGAAGGATTTAAAAAAAAAAAAGAAAAAAAGAAAAAAAAAAGAGCGAGGGAGAGGGGAGGGGAGCGGGTCAACAGCTGAGTGCAAGGCAAGTCGCTAGACAGGGAGTAATTAAGATACTTGGGTAAATATGATTAATAAGCTCAAACTGGCAGGGTGTGCAGTAAACAAGGGCTAACCAGATGGTACCCTTTCCTTTCTGACAATGCTGCAAGCTTTGTAAAAATAGGAAGGAAGGCTCTGGATCCTCCCAGCGAGCTCAGGAGGAGGGAGGATTCAGCACAGGGCCAGGGCAGTGAATCACCTGATAGGAATGAGAGACATTTCCCCCTCCATCACATCCCGGCCAGGGATGGGAAAACACCAACACACGGATCAAACACAGCGAGCAGGGCTGGTCCCTGAGCCGGGCTGCTGGGAGCTGCTGGCAGAGCACCTCGGGCCAGCCGTGGCCAGGGGGTCATGCCCAGCCAGGACTGGCCAGAAATTTCCCCCCCAAACACTTCCCTGTCAGGAGATGCCATTTCACCAAAGGTGAAACATTTGAGGAAATGCTCTGATTTCGATGAAATTGCATTTGGAAAGAAAAATCAAAGGAGAAAATCATTTCGATAAGGCCAAAGCATTTGAGTTTGACCTTTTAGGAATTAAATGGCATAGGGTTTTTTTCCATTTCAAAAAGCGTTTTGTTTCAATGTTATATATATAGAAATATATCTGTAAGAACTGCTGAAGCCAGAATGAAATGTTGTGATTATCCCAACATGTGATGATACATTTCCCCCAGTGCAATACTACAAGAAATTAAGCCCAAATATCCTGCTTTGAAAGCTGGAACATCAGAGCAGCAGGACAATGTGTTCAGGTCTCAGAACTACCCATTTGCACTGGACTATTTGCTGTCCAGCACTTTGGAAATCAAAAATTTGCCAAGTAGCCCCAGGTACTAATGATTGGCTAAATCAGCACTTGACTTTCGGCTTCCTCGGGGCACGGATTCTCCTTTTTCCCAGCTGAAAAGTTCCCAGTGATAATGAGAACAGCAAATGTTTTGTCTTCACAGGAGATGAGCAGAACACGGGCGTGGGAGGAACTCTCGGAATCCCGGAGATGGCTCCAGCTTCTCCCAGCGCTGCTTTTTCCCACAGCTCGCTCTCTCCACCACAGGTGAGGCGTCTCAGAGTTGAAGTGAACTCCTCCTGGGCTGAGAGGTTGTTCCTCGGCGGTGCCACAGATCTGGGGTCACTCCTGGTCTCGCTGTCACAGCAGCCCTGGGGATGGGGCTGGCTCTGCCACGTTTGTCACAGCACTGCAGGACTGGGAGCACTGTGGATGCTTCCAGTGTGAAAAATGCAGTGAGATTTGTTGGGAGGCTGCAGGAATAGCCAGTGGCTGGAGGAGGTGGGGAAGGGATTAAAGATAAAGAAGAAATTTCAGCTCATTGGCAGGACACATATTTTTCCAATATAAAAGCAAATGGGGGAACCCTTAAATAAATTGACTCTATAAAAACGTCCCTTTGTATTACCGCCTCACCTTTTCAGGGGGAAAACACCGAGGTTTATTTTCATGGATCCAGAATAAAAATATCAGTGCTGCCTTGTAATTTCCCAAAGCCACCAAGCAGTCCAGAGCTATTTAAAATCCACGGGCCCCCCTCGGCACCCAGCGCCCGCCCGGCTGCAGGAGCAGCTGCCAGGGAATTACAAGTCCTCGTCACAAGTGAGGAGAAACAAGTTGTGGCATTTAGGAAAGGTCTGCAAAAATAGGTGTCAGACCTTAACTAATAGTGATTGTCCTTCCATTCTGCTGTAATTTACATTTAATTCACACATTTCATTTCCATTTAAAATATGATTACAGTGTTTCAAAGCACATCTCACCTGTCCCCTCCGATTAGGGTGGGATGGAAATAACACGGAGCAGCAGGAGCGAGGCTGGGCTTGGCCGCGGGGTGGGAAACACGCGGTGCTGCTTCCAAAAACACCTCCCGAGCAGGGGCAGAGGGGGCAGAGGGGCAGGACAGACAGACACAGCCCTGTCCCGCCTTCCTGCTGCCCCCACAGCGCTTTAGGCACCAGCACAAAAGGTTTCACACCTTCCACCAGCTCCAAGCCTCATCCAGCCTGGCCTTGGACACTCCCAGGGATGGGGCAGCCACGGCTCCTCTGGGCAGCCCTTGCAGGGGAGAATTTCCCTCCTCCTGCAGAGGCCTTCCAGAAGATTGTTCCAAGCACAAAAAGTCCTGGCTCAGAAATAAATCAGGCAGGCCCTCCCCAGCCCATCCCCAGCCCGCGCCGCGCCCGCCCCCAGAGCGCCGCGAAGGCAGGAAGGCGCTGATTAATATCTGCTACGTGTAGGGGAAAACAACAACCCCGTAAACAGTATTATTAACCCATGGGCTGGCAATAAATCAGTGTGAGAAGGTGACCTCAGCAATGCTGGAGTAATCCTGTGTGTCAGGGTAAATTTATGAGGCCAATTTTATTGGCCTGTATGACCCAGGCTCCTTGGAGATGTCTCAGTAACAAATCCAATCCATATCATTTATTAGCTTTGCACAGTGTCAGCTCGGAGCACGGGAGGGATCCCATTAAATCCTATTGCTCCCTCTGCCAACCATGGGCACAAATAAGCTGTTGGATAATTGTTGGCTGCCAGGAGCCCCCATTGAGGAATCTGCTCCCGGATCCTTGCAGCTCCCCGGGCTGGAAGTGCTGGGGTTGGGTTTGGCCATCGGCCCCTCGCCCTCCCTCGTCTGTGCTGGGCTGGCTGTGGGGACAGGGGTGACAGAGGTGGGGACAGAGGTCTCCTCCTCGACCTCCCAGGTGCTGGATGAGGATCTGGTGGTGCTGGGAGCTGCTGCTGGGCCAGGGGGGGTGCGGGGAGTGCAGGGTCCCAGCCCAAGGGACCTTGTGAACACATCTCTGGTGGGCAAGGGGCACACGAAGGGATTTCAGAGCTGTGGGTGGCTGAAACTCCTCCCTCCAGGAGGGAAGGGATCCTCTGGCTGGGCCCTGCAGGCAGTGGCCAAAAATCCTCCATTTGGGGGCACTTTGGGGACCTGGTGGTGACGTGTGTGCGGTGCCAAGCACCCTGCTGGTGACAGCAGCAGTTGTGCCTTCGCAGCAGCACCTCCAGGTCTGGTCCCTGCTGGCCAAGCAGGGCCTGGTGGAGCAGTTTGAGGCTGTTTGACTGTCCCTGTCATCATCAGGTTTACGGATGGTTAATTTATTCTTTATAGCACAGTCATTGATGGCTGTTAAATCACAAATGAGAGCCAATAAAGGGTGAATTGCAGCTGAAATTACACTGTTTATATGACAGCAGAGTGCTGGCTAAAAGATTCATATGCCGCTGATGAAGTACGTTATAAATTTTAATTACCATAGTTTGTACAAATGACATGTTTGAAATGCTATTGAGTAATGTGACCCTGATAATGAAACTATAAAATAAATCATTAACTTTCTGAATGAGCTTTTTTATTTCCATGCTACATGAAGTAAACTTTCCAATTTATTCCATTGCAGTCTTCTTCTGGAAAAAAAAGTGCAGAGAGAAGAGTCACAAACCTCCCCTCCAGTCTGAGGGACAGTGAGAAGCAGAGCAGAGGAGGGATGAGTGGGACCATGCTGGGAAGGATGTCAGGAGAGCGGCCAAAGCCAAGCAAAGCCCCCAGAGTGCCTGGTTAATGCGGGATGATGCCGTGCTCCTGCAGCTGCAGCCAGCTTAGCTGAGCGAGCGCAGAGATAAGAGCAGGGCTTGAGAACCAGCTCCGAAGAGCCATAAAAATCACAAGTACAGAAGACAGAAAATCTCCATTAAAGCCAGGCTGTAATTGTAACTCACTGGCTGGCCAGGGCTCTGCAGCCCGAGCTGCTGGACAGGGCCCTGCTCTCCCCCGGGAGCTGCCGGAGCTTTGGAGCCAGAGCGAGGCTGCCTGAGCCCTGTCGGTTCCACTCGGCAGCCGAGATAATTCCCGGGATGGGGGCGAGGAGCCGAGCTCCAGCCCAGGGAGGGATTTCTCAGGAGCCTCCCAGGGGAGGGAGCGCAGGCCAGGCGCTCACTGACCATCGGTAGTGCTCTGCTCGTCGGGACAAGGCCATGTGCTAAACCCTCTGGAAGACACTGGAATCAGGTTTTTACCTTGTTATATTGCCATATATTATTTTTTAAAGGGATACAGGGCATGAAACAAGATGGGAGTGTGCCAGAGGTTCATTCCCAGCCCTCTGCAGAGGCTGTTCCAAAGCACCGTGCCCCCTGCTCGTGTGTGCCCACACTGACCCATCCCAGAACAGGAGCAAACTCAGGTTGAGCTCCCCAAAACCTCTTCTAGAAAATCTGCCAGCTCTGGGGCTCCCTGCCCCCTCCACCAGCACCGCTGGCTTCTTCCTCATCCCCTTGGTTAACCTTTAATTAGGAGCCTGTTCTTTGCCCACCTCTGGCTGGACGTGAGCCTCTCCTGTTCCCCAGCTTCCCCACATGGAAATAAGCAGCGTGTCCGTGTCCCAGGGCAAACAAAGGGTGGCAGTGGGAGTCTCCAAATCAGCAGCTTGGAAAGGAGGGGGAAGAGGCCCCGTGACATTTCCAGCCGTGGGGCTGCAGCAGGAGGTTGCAGGTCAAGCACCGTGCCGGGGTCGGGATGCAGGAGATGAGGTCATTTATGACCCTAACGAGGTTTGTGGTTCTTTGTGCAGAGCTAGAGATGGATCTCATCCCTCGAGCCGCGAGGCTCTCTGCGTGCAAGGCAGTCCTTGTCCGTGGGAGCTGTGCTGAATCCCTGGCTGGGTGTCCCAGGGTGTGTTTGGGGTGGGCAGGGTGGGCACCCACTGCTGCAGGGGCCCGTGGCACAGCCCACCCCTCTCTGCAGGCCTCTCTGGCCCCTGGGTGCTCCCCAGCAGGGTTTGGAGCTGCAGGTCCTCCAACGCCCGCTTTTGTCTTATCAGCCACACTGAGAATATTCCCAAGCAGGCTGCTCATGCCGCACTACTTACCATTAAAAGAAAGGACCACATTATTGCTGTTATAAACCATTGATTAAGGTTTATAATAGCAATAATCCCCTCGAAATTCATTGTTACTGCAGTTAATGACCAGTTTATTAGAGCGTTAACCATCCTTGGCAATGGGCTGAGTCGTTTAATGCTGGTAACGACCAATTTCTCAAGGGTTATTGCTTAAATAACAAGCCTTTGTTAGATATATGTTCCCCCACCAGATACTGCTCCAGCTGGAACCTTCTCCTGTGAAGTAATTGTTAATTATTTCCTCCAAGTTTTGCCACCATGTCTCAAAGTTTGAGGTGGGAAGGGTTGCTGAGGGCAGAGAGCGTCAGAGATGTTGAGAGCTGAGGCTGGGTGACGTGAGGGGAAGCAGCCAGAGACACTGGAGCCGTCACTCAGGGCTGTGGGAACTGTGCTTGAGGAGGTTTTTTCTGTCGCCCTGGGGTGTCCCAGCCCTGGGCACAGCCAGCCCCGGAGCACTGTGGAGGTGCCAGCTCAAGCTGGGAGCAGGGAACTGTCCGAGGATGGATCCCAGGCTCCCGGGCACTGCCATGAGGAACCCAAGAAGGGCAAGAGGCCCCAGAGCCCACCGTGATCCCAGCTCCATCCACAGCCCCAGTGGATGGAGCTGGGATCTCCCTCCCTCTCCCCTTGCACTAATTCAATGTGAGCGTCTCACAGCGTTAACGATGTCCCATCGTGTCACGTTAGTCCCATCCCTCTAACAGCATTCCCGGGCCTGACACCAGATGAAAGGTACAGACACGATTACCCTTTAATTGTGTCATTTTAGCAAAAATAAACAGCGCTACAGCACCAGGCTGATGCCAAACGACGGCAAATCCCTGGGAACGGGATGGGACTGGTGGCTCCCGGGCTCCAGCCCCTGCCAGGCCGGAGGGGGATCTGTGCCCGGGCTTCCAGCACAGCTGCCAGATGTGCCAGAGACCCCCAGCCCAGCCCCCTCCCCTCGGCACAGCCCCCAGCTCCAGCCCCCTCCCCTCGGCACAGCCCCAGCCCCTGGAGGCGTCCGTGGGCTGGGACGAGGCTGCTCTGCTGTGATCGCTCTCCGCCAGCTCCTCACCCTCGGCTCCAACAGGCTTTTGCATTTTGCTGTGCATCCCTCCATAGTTCCCCCAGAAAAATTACATTTCCATAGCAAATTCAATTTCAGGCTTTCCTCTCTCTTGTTAAGGAACACAAAGAAAATCTTGATTTGAGGAATTAGGAGAAGCCTGAGCGGTGTTAGGGTTGGTTTTGGTGCTCGCCTCCCTCCTTTTACTCTTTGCTCCCACGTTTGTGGGGTCCTTGAGGTGTCATTGGGGAAAAAAATAAGGAAAAGTGAAGGAGGGGTTACTTTAAAATCTGTGAGAACTGTAAGTGGTTTTGGAAGTGAGATGCTGATTTTCTCCCGTGACGTTTCAGGCTCCTCCAACCCCTCAGGAGGCAGGAACCTCCCTAAAAGAAATTATAAATACAAAACATGACATTTTTCCCTCATCTGGGGCGGAATTCGGATTTTCTCTCTCTCCCATCAGGCAGAACTCTCCCAGCTCTGAGGTGGGCTCTGGCTGGGGGAGCACGGCTGAGCTGTGCCGTGTCCAGCCAGGCTGGGTCTGTCTCTGCTCCCTGTCACAAGTGCTGCGGGGATTTGTGCGAGCATCCGTGTTATTTTAGAGATAATGTGAGCAGAGTGGAGCATGTCACAGGATAATGGTCTCCTGCTGCTAGGCTGTTCTTGGCATTTATCAAAAAATGACACCAGAGGGAATATGCTCAAGGGAGCCGAGGTGTCGATTCGATGACTGCTATTTCGTGATAAAAGTTAACAGAAATAAAAATGAATTAGTCACAAAACAGCTTATTTATAGCAGTGCCTGGCCCAGGAGGGGATCCCTGGGAAAGGCAGGGCAGGGCTGCTCACACTGCTGGGAGGAACAGGCTGCGCCCCAAATGCGCCCAGACCAAACGGGGCAGCATCCTCCAGGTTCCACCTCTGTCCCTCCTGCTTTGTGCCTCAGCAAATACCCCCAGGCCCTTCCACACCGCGCTTCCAAAGCAAAACACTGCCGTCTTTGGCCTAAAACCAAATATTTTGAGCAAAATGTTTCAATGTTGCCTGTGTTTATACACGGCTGTGGGGGTGGGAG
>NC_031790.1:3463706-3466680 GCF_001522545.3 Parus major
GGATCAGTGTGGGGCTCTGGATGGAGCTGGGACCCTGCACTGGGCTCCAGACAGAGCTGGGATCACACAGGGCTCAGCTGTGCTGATGGAACTCCCAGCTCCAGGGATGCAGCCCGAGTGGGAGCAGGAAAAAAGGGCAGAACACGGGAAAAAAGGTCAGGCTTTGCTGTAATGGCTAAAAATGTCAGCCACGGGTCTGGTGTAAATTAATTATCCCGGCTGGAACCATCCGTCGCGGTTACTGCAGCAGGTTAAGCATGGAGCTATTGAAGGAAAAGGGTGGGGTGTGGGTCTCGACCCCAACTCCCTGAAGCTCAAGGCTTCCCCTTTATCAAGGTGACCAAATCCATCGGTGATCGCTGCTGGGGCCAAGTTCTGGTGCACTTCCAGCAGGACTCTCTGTTTTTGTTATCTCAGCTGCGGGCAGGAGCGCAGCAGGAGGAGGAGGAGGAGGAGGAGGCAGGAGAAGGACGTGGCAGCACCTGGGCTGCAATAGGAAACAACAGGGCCCACAGGGGACGCGCCGCTGCTCTCCACCCCCGTGTTATTCCAGCCATAAATCCCAGTGACCAGCTTGAACTTTTCTCAATTGACATGTTTACAAGGGAAGTCCGCATTTGACAGGAAAATTAAGCATATCAATCACTTAACGAGGTCGTTAATGAATGGCTCTCAGATCTCTCTGATTTTGTGCCTGGTAGCACAATTTATTGATCAAGCGCTTTCGGCTGGGCCAGATGTTGCCGTGCCTTGATCCTCTGAGCCGGACCCTGGGCAGGGTTTAGCGAGGGGTCATTCTCTCCAGCAGACCCCACCTTCCCTTTTCTGCCTCTGTTTTCTCTTCCTTTCTCTCCCTGTTTCCCCACAGAACAAAGGGAGCAGATGCGGGCTCGGGGCCCCTCACACCCACTCCGCCATATGGAAGTGATCTCCTCTGTCTCTGTAATTACACAGGAGCTGCTCTGCAATGGCTCCGGCTTTTATTGCACAGAAACCAACCTATTCCTACATAAAACATCTTTATGGCTTCTTCTCCAGGGGCTCCTTGGCCAGGTCCTGGCAGGTAGAAAGGCGTGCAGGACCCCCGGCAGGACGGAGCGTGGGGGGCAGAGGGAGGTGTGGCCGTGGGGAGGTGGCAGCCAGAGCTCCCAGTAAAAACCAGCAGCAAACACAAAACAGCCCTGACACCTTAATGGGATTCACAAGCCCTGACTGAGTTTGCCTTCCCGGCCCTGGGGGTGCCCAAACCCCGCCTGGGGAGGGTTGTCAAAGCCCCATTTGAGCCCCCCAAGGAACTCGGGGGGCTGGGGACGGGTGGGGACACTCAGCAGTGCCGGGGGGACTCTCCCACCCTTTTCTCCACTGGGAGCACGGCTCAGTCCCCACATCCAGCTCTGCAGGAGGGAATTGCAGGGACAGTGTGCTGTGTTTGGTCCCCACCGTGCCAAACAGCCCTTCCTGGGCTGGGCTCAGGTGAGGAGCAGCTCCCAGGCCCAGCCCAAACCCCCCTCCATCCCCCCCGGCACCTGTGATCTGTCTGGTGGTATAAAGTGTGTTTTGGATGTGCTGTCAGCTTGTTTTCAGGAGGGGTTGATAAAACAATGCAGGAGTTACTGTGCAATCTAATGGAGTAAAAAAAAATCTCCTATAGTGCAACATGAATAGTCCAAAATGCAAAGATGACAATTTAAGTGTTTAAAATGTACTCAAGGTAATTCCAAACAAATTTCAAAGCCATTTCAGCCTATAAAACCCCTCAGTTAAATCATTGGTTATATGGTGGCAGTGCTTATGTTGCAAAATATCCCTGGCATGAAAGGGAAACTTTAAAAAATTGCCCGTTAATCCTTATAAATTACTTATTAGTGCTGCAGAGCTGGAGCTGGAGGAGCCTCCCGAGGAAGGCCGTGCTGTTTGGGCACTTCTTGCTGGGCTCTGTGAGGAGCACTTGGGGCTGCCTTTGGTTTGCAGGGCTCTCCGAAGGCATTGATGCTCTTCCAAAGTGTGACATCAGCTCTGATGTCATGGCACAGCTCTGGCTTCATCCCTCCCGCTCTCCAGGAGCCTTCCCCTCTCCCAGCCTTTGTAAGGAAGCCAAAAACACATCCCGCTGTCCCCCGGCCCGGGGATGGAGAGCAGGGGGCTCTGGGTGTCCCCACAGGAGCGCTGGCTGCTCCCTGGGGCTCGGGATCCATCCCTCCTCCGGAGCAGCCCTGCCTGCATCTCAGGGATGCAGATCCCTGCTGTGCTGGGTGTCCGTGTTTCACACCCTGCCAGAGGATTAAACCCGCTGGAAAGCTGTGAAGTGCTTGCAAAGAAAATGAAAGTTTATTCCCTTCCCTGCGCTTCTGGGCTCCCAACTTTCCTCCTGTGTGTTTGTGCCCTGATTTGAGGAAGCGACACAATCTCTCACTCGCTCTCTTCTCTCGCTCTTTTCCTTTCACCAAACAGATGTAACTATTTATTCCTTATGTCCCAGTTTTCCTGTAATTTCATAAAGTGCAAATTTGCTGTCCTGCTCCCAAATGCCGAGTCGGTGGTTTGTCATAACAGTCATCAGTAACTGTCGCTTTCTGCCTGGGGCTTAATTAACCCACTCTCTCATTAGCATGTCCATGCAGTTGTAAGGAATGAAAGCCTGATTATTTTCTACAACAGTCGCAGCCAATTACTGCACTGAAATGGAACCACATTAATCAAATCTTTAGTACAGTGGCAAATTCAGAGATATCAGATTGCAAAAGACTGCAAACCTAATATGTCACTGTCAGCGGAGCTACGCAGGCATTTAGCGAATTGCATTAAATAGATGGCTCCGCTGAAACCGCATGAATTTAATATGTGATGGGATCTGGAAGCTATTAGTGTGACATGGCAAAGCACTGGGAGCTTGGCAGCTCTGGACTTTATCCATGAACTCAGGAAACTCATGGAAAAACTTGTGTGTGTGTGTGTGTGAGTGTCTGTGTGTGTG
>NC_031790.1:3471418-3474304 GCF_001522545.3 Parus major
TGTCCCCATGCTGTCCCCATGCTGTCCCCGTGCTGTCCCCATGCTGTCCCCATGCTGTCCCTGTGCCCAAGCAGGTGCTGACAGCGGTGACAGATGAGGCTCCAGAGTCAGGGGCTGCTCTTACACAAACTGCCTTCATCAGCAGCTCGCTGCTGCCATCAGTTAATCTTCCTGCAAACGGTGCTCTCCTGGAGCAGGGGCACGTTTCCTCCCCCAGTCACCTCATCTACCATCTCGTTTATGCACACATGCTCCGAGGGGTTTTTTAGAGATATATATATATGTTTTTTTCTGAGCAATCAATCTGTGCGGCGAGGAGCTGCAACTGAATTTAAATACCAGGGTTTTCATTATCTCCAGCACAGGGAAGAGAAAGGGGGGAGAGGGACATTGAAAATAGAGGGGAATAAATTCCAATCTCCTGAACAATATATCTGAAGGTGTGCAGATTTCTGCAGCCTTAAGATGCCAAGGGTATTACACCAAATCTTCTCCTGCAGAAGGAATACATTGGGAGAGAAGATTGCAGAGGGCCTCTGGCTGCATGTCTGCTGTCCTTCCCGCTGCCCTGCATGCCCTGGAGCAGCCTGCAGTGAGCTCATGGGATTTGCAGTGTGTTCCCTTCTGGAGATCCCCAAGGGGTCTGGATCCTGCTCTGCCAGGATCTTTGAGTAAACACTGTGCAAGTGGTTCCTTTCCACGTCCCAGAGCTGGATCTTCTGCTGCTCTTGTCTGGTTTTAAATCCCCATTTCCCTCCCTGGAGGTGCTACAATGCTGTCAGGTGGATTTGATGGAGGAGGAGTTCCGGAGGGGAAAGCATCTTTAGATGAGATAAAATTTCCAGGGTTGAAAAATCACAAAAAGTGCTCTGAGTTCAAACAAGTTTCAGGTGAAGCTCCAGGGGAGTCTTTCCCAGAGTCAACACAAAATGCCAGTTCTGCAAAACATGGACAGATCCTGGGTCCTCTGCTGGGAACATCCTCCTGTTCCCACCTCTCCCTGCCTCAGCTGCCCTTTTGCAGTGGAGAAGAAATTTGGATTGCACCTAAAAAAGTCCCTAAGATGTCAGTTCTCCCGTTTTCCCTCTGTGAGGATGGTTTGTCAGGAGGAAGGCACCTGAGGGGCAGCACATGGGTTCCACGTGGGCTCTGGGCAGCCCCAGAGATCTGGGATTAAATGAGCTTTGCACGGGCAGTGGGGAGGCCCTGGGCAGGAGTTTCTGCAGGGTCTCCTCTGCGAGGGGCTGGACCTGTCTGTGGGGACAATCCTGGGGCCAGTCCTGCATCCCAGGGGATGCTGCAGTGCTGGGGGCAGGACCAGGCAGGGCTGGGACCCCCAAGGAGCAAGGCAAGGTCTGCCCTGGGGCTCTGCCCCCCTCCCTCCACTCCCCCTGCACCTTCCCCGGCCTCTTCCCCACCAAACCTCTCTTTTCCTCCCTCTTTTCCTTTTTTTTTTTGTTTCCTCCTCCCAGGGAGCATTGTACAGAGACTGATGGTTTTATTTTACATGAATCACTGATGATCTAACAAATTAATTACCTGCTCCCTCCTTCCCTCCCTGGAGAGGTCACAGAGCCTGGGTGGGGGCCACCCCCCGCTCCCCCTCGGTGCCACCAGAGCTCCTGCTTTAAAGACCAGAGAAAAAGGTCAAAATTGCCAGTTTAGGTTAAAATCAGATTTAAACGTCTCTTACTAAACACAGAGGCACACAAACTCAATATGTCATCTTTAATGGTTCAGAACAAAGCCTAGAAAAATTGTGTCCCAGCACCCAGGAATTTTATAACCTTTGATATATAGCTTTCATTATTAGCAATAATTCCTGTAGCTGCATCCGGATCCACAGGAGCACATATTGAATAATAATTCTCCCGGTGTTGATTCATCCCCATCCCATCAGGTCCCCAAGCCCTTCATCCTCCTCTTCCTCCTCGGGCACCTTTTGTTGTCTTTTGGCTCCTCTGGATTTGGGTTTGGCTGATTCCTTTCTCCCCCAGCTGGGCTCACCTGGGGCAGGAGCAGCCCCAGCACCGCCGGGACACGCGGACGCCGCCGACAAGAAAAGGCGTTCGCTCCCCTCCGCCTCTTTTCACAGTCAGCCTTCAAGTTCACATGTGAATTTATGCCAGTTTTGACATTAGCAGGAAAAATTAACAGTTCTCACACACACACACACACACACACACACACACACGAAAAGAAACTTGCACAAAAGAGGTTTTGTGTTTCAAGCAGAATAAATTATAGTGTGATGTTATTAAAACACTTAGTTGTTAAGTTGCCAAGAAAATCCAGTATATTCACACGGACTCGAGGACCTGTCTCCATGCAAAGTAATTAAATTAGATTTATGGGCTGCATTACATCAGTGTTTGATAGTTCATTTTTCCTTTCTTCATATTTTGTCCTGCTTTATTAGAGCATGTGACAGATGGTAAAAATAGTGTGAAGTTTCTTGGCCCTGTGCTAAATCCCCCTTCGGTAGTATATCTCTCTTCTGTCAGTTCTCCCCAGTGATGATAAATTAACCTCTCCTCTTCTATCCCAAGTGTGGCAGTAAAGCACTCTTTGACACAGCACTATCACTTTATCTTAATCTGTGCTGTTCCAGGGGCGGGGTGGGGAAGGAAGCGAGGGGAGATGATGCAATCGCTACCACGAGATCAAAAAACACAACAAAACCAAAAAAAAACCACAAGAAAAAAGATTTATTGTGTCAAAAAAACCCAGAAAGCCGGGAATAATGCTGATTTATCGAATCTGGTGTGTGTGTGTATATGTGTATATATACATTTATATGTGTATTTATGTGTTTGTGTGTCCATTTGTCCATTCCCATGGACATGTGGAGAGAACCCCCGGAGATCCCATGGGATTTTGGAGCTG
>NC_031790.1:3475481-3477074 GCF_001522545.3 Parus major
GAGAACCCCAGGAGATCCTGTAGGATTTTGGACACGTGGAGAGAACCCCAGGAGATCCTGTAGGATTTTGGAGTGCTGGGGTGGTGATGAGGTGGAAGGAGCTCATGAATTTCCTTCAAGTGAGACAGAGCAGGAGCCACAAGGATTTTCAGTCAATCTGGTGGGCAGGCAGAGGTGATGAGAGGAGGGAAAAGGAGGAATGGGAGGGGTAAGAGGAGAAATCCCTTCCTGGGGACGCCGTGTGTGGGTGTTACACTGATCCTGTCAGGTGTGGCCGTACCTGACATGTGGAGATGTAAAAATAGGGATATCCCTGAATTTAAAGCTCTGAACCCAGTGGAGCAGGGCCCTGCAGTCCCCTCTCCTGCCAGTGCTGACTCAGAGCGGCTCCTGCTGCTATTTTGGGAGTGGGAGACCTCGGCTTTCTCCCAGGCTGGGGATGCCCTAATAGAGGAAGGATCTGGAGCATTGACTACGTGTGGGTAACTCCTCACTCGCTGCCTCTCGGACACACTTGGCCCTTCAGAGTGGGACAGACGCCTCAGCAAGGCCCAAAAATAGCACAAAAATCCTCCTCAAGCTTCCCCCAGCTCCCCAAAGCCGAGTTCCAGGCTGGATTTGGCCTGGGCCATGTGCTCCTGCCTGTGATCCAGGCAGTCCTGCCTGCCATCACCCAGGGGACAATTTCATGCCAGGTGTTTTGTTCAACACTTGCAGGGGAGCCAGCTCAGGCAGCTTTTCCCTCTGGTGACAAACCCCTCTCTGCCTCCACTCCATCCTGGGAGCATTTACTGAGCACCTCCTCCCCTGCCACCTTCCAGCCCAGGGTGGCCTGAGGTGCTCAGTGCCAGCCACTGCAGTTACAGAGCACGGGGACATCTGCCCTGAGCCTGGTCCCACAGCCCTGGGGCAGGACAGGGGGTGGCACTGCCCTGCCACCAGCTGTGCCTCAGCAGGGTGACCCCGAGCTCCTGCCTGGGGCACACGCTGCTGCAACACTTGGGGACAGAGCTGGGTCACCCTCCTGTCACCTGGGGCTGTCCCTGGTCCTCAGAGGGGGCCAGGTCCAGGCTGCTGCAGCTCCTTGGGGTCTGGCAGAGCACAACCTTAACCCAGCTATGGAGTTTTTAATTTGCAGATCAATAACCAGATCATACCAATGCTGGTGTCAATGCAGCTCAAACCCCTCGAGGCTCACGGATTCACAGCTCCTGGAGTTACTGGGAAATGGGGAAAACACAGAACCTTCTGTGGAAACACACCTGAAACCCTGGGCCACCTCCCACCTCCTGCTCTGCCAGAGCCCAGGGCCAGCCTGGAACAGGGGGAAGAGCTGAAGTAAAAAATGGCCATTTCAGCTTTATAAATAAAAACCAAAGTTCTCCAGTGCTCCCAAACCAGGCCCAGACTGGTTTGTGCTCAGAAGGACGACACAGAACCCTTGGCTGTGTCAGCAGCACAAAGAGAGGCTGGAGCAGCGCTCCTGACAGAGCAGGGACTGCCCCAGGGGGTGTGTGGGGTGCTGCTGGCATGGGGACAGCCCTGTCCCTGTCCCAGTGCAGGGACAGCCCTGTCCCTGTCCCACTGCTGCTG
>NC_031790.1:3479928-3480513 GCF_001522545.3 Parus major
CCCTGGGTGTCCCTGGGTGCCCCTGGGTCCCTCCCCACCCCACAGCCCCTCTCCAAGGGCCATCTGCAGCCGGGGTGAGCGATGCACCAGTGCTGTGCCCCTCATCCCCTTCCCAACCTGCCTCCTGATAATAATGAGCCCAGACACTTTTATTATCATTATTAATTAGCACTTTCAAGCAATGGAATTAAATCAATATGGTGGACTGAAACTAATTTTAACAAGCCATTGAGATCAATCATCAGGACTTTTATCTACATAAATGCCACTAAACTCAGCTCGTTAGTGTAACATTAGCTGGGAAAGGGGGGGGAGGGAAGGGAGACTGGCGGGGTTTTAATTAGGAAGACATAAACCATGCCATGATTTTTCTTCTTTGATTTGCTTTTAATCTCGTCCATGAGCTCTCCTGGTGCCCTGGCTGATTATCACTCTCTTCACCTCCTCTCAGGAAGGAAAGGCAGTGGGAAGGAGAACGGGGGGAGAGGGCAAACCCAAGGAGAGGGGCTTGGCCGTGGTGGCTCTGCAGAGCCACTCGGTGTTCCCAGCTCTGGTGGGGTGCTGCAGGGTGAGGGAAACTGCAGG
>NC_031790.1:3483833-3485898 GCF_001522545.3 Parus major
CACAGTGAGGGTGCCATCACTGTCACAGGGGTCACAATAGAGGTGACATTGCAGCTCAGGGGTCACAGCTGTGGGTGACAGTGCTCTGTCCCTCAGGCAGGAGCCAAAGCCAAGCTTTGGGTGCTCTGTGTCCCCATGGCCACCAGGACCAGGCCCCTCTGTCCCTCAGCCCAGCCTGCAGGCCACGAGGTGACCAATCCTGCATGAGGAGCCCAAGCAATGCTTATCATTAAAGCTGTAATTTATTTCTTCTGTATTTCATAAGAAGTGAAATATTGCGGCTCGTCGGGGGCCCGGAGAGAGCGGGGATGCTCCATTAAGTTCGACACTGCTCCTCCATAAGATGCAGTAATTATATGCAGCTTTTTTTACTGCTAAGTTCCTACTTGCAGATGCTAACAAAAGAAATAAGCTTTTAATCCAAACATAATTAATATGAATTACCTCCACAGTACACCCTGGCTTTGCACCATTAAACTTAATTTTTGTTTTGCATGATAATTGTGTTATCATTACCATTTATAGGAGAACTCAGGGACCTTCACTTTGTTTTCAGCCAAGACCAAAGGCACTGGAAATGGCTATCGACGGGCTCAGTGCCACCGAGTCTGGGGAATTATGGGCCTTGTCTGGCCTTGGTCTGTCTTTGCTGTGGGGTCACTCTCTCCATTCCCCATCCCCTGGCAGGAGGTGGATCCACGCTGGAGCCCCCAGAACCGTGTCAGGACACGGCTGGGAGCGCTGCATGGACAGGGAATAAAATGCCCATCCTCAGGACACAGAGTGGTGCTTGGAGCATCCCCAAGGACACCCCCAGATCACCCAGCACAGGGGCTGCACCCCAGAGGAGAGCCCTGGAGCCCCACCCTGGAGCCCATTAACTGCCTGGGCCCATGGGATGAGTTTGTGCAGTCACATTTCAGAGAAGAGGGAGATGAAATCAAGTCCTGTAATTATTTATTGAAATTACAGCCCCTGTCGAGGAGGACTGAATTACTGCAGACTCCATTAGCCGGCTCGCCGTGGATGGGAGAGAGGGAATGAGAAAATGATGGATGAGAAAGACAGAGAGAAATTTTAAAAATAAAATGGAATGAAATGAGAAGAAGGGGCAAAGAGGGGGGAGAGAAGGGCCCTTCCCCAGCCTGCTTCATCCCTGCCCGCTGGGTTCTGGATCATTCCGGGGCAGCAGCAGCAGCAGAGCGTGTGGGGCTGGGGGAAAGGGGGAGCTGCTTTGGGAAAAACCTGTGGAGCAGCCTCTGCCAAGGGCAGGAAGAGCCTCCTCTGACAGGGACTTGGTCCTGCTGGCAGCTCTGGATTTGGGGTTTAAACATGTCCAGGAATTAGGGGGAGAATGAGGCTTGTCTGGGGCAGAGACCCCTCTGTGCCTCTCCTCACCTGCCTGACCTTGCTCAGCACCTTCACCGCAGCCTCGGGGGGCTCAGCCACCCTTGGGTGCTGCTGGAATGAGGGTGGTCCCTGCCAGGGAGCCAGGAAAGGGGCCAGGAAGAGACAGGAGGGAAGGGGGGGTGGAAAAGGACACAGCTGATGGCCAAAGGAGCTGGCAAGAACAGAGATAAAACAATGAAATCCCAGCTCTGAGCCCCAGGAAGAGGCGACTGCCACTGTTAAAAGTTTCCTCTGCAGTTGTTTGCCATCAGCACTTTGAATGATTGCATAAATACATTAATTACACTAATTTTCCCAGGAAAGAGGCTTTGGTAGTTGGAGACAGCAGGTATCTGAGGACGAGCACCACTTTGCAGGCAGCAAATTCCCTAATTAGGGCTGTTCCCTGCCACTGTGCTGCCCTGTCCTGCAGGAGCAGAGCACGGGCTGGCACCAGGGGTAAAGCCTCAGGGATGTCCCAAACTCCTGGTGGTCCCCTGAGCCCTCCAGCACTTTTGTCCCCAAGGTGGAGGTGCTGGGAGTGGGCTCAGAAATGTCCCCTGATGCCTTGGATTCCCGCAGCGTCACAAAGTCACTGTCATTCTGCAAAAAAAAAAACCCTGCAGAGCTCTCCTGCCCTGGCCGAGGGCAAACCCAAACCCTCTGCCCCTGGGTG
>NC_031790.1:3487465-3494840 GCF_001522545.3 Parus major
GGATGAGGGATGCTGCAGGGTGAGGGATCCTGTGGGATGAGGGATGCTGCAGGATGAGGGATCCTGTGGGATGAGGGATCCTGCAGGGTGAGGGATCCTGTGGGATGAAGGATTCTGCAGGGTGAGGGATCCTGTGGGATGAGGGATGCTGCAGGATGAGGCTGCAGGATGATGGGTGCTGCAGGATGAGGGGTGCTGCAGGATGCAGGACACTGAGGAGCACCTGCAGCATCCCCTGCACTGGGGAGCTCCCCACGGCCCTTCCCTGGCCCACAGCTCACCCAGTGCCTCTGGAATGTGACTTCTGTCCCCCTGCTGTTCCCTGGTTTGCTCCTCTGTGGCCCCAGCCCAGGGTTTTGGGGCTGGGGAGGTCATGAGGGTCCCATTTAAAGCCAGGGGAGGCTGACTCGGTGCTTTGAGGGGAGGAGAGGAAGCAGAGGCACGCTGTGGATGGGCACACCCGAGCCCATGATCAAAGCAGCCCCAATTTCCCCTCCACAGACCAATCATTGTTCATCTCATCCACTTAACTATTGTAAGTAAACAAATCCAGGGTTTCTGACATGGCAAGAAGGTTTCTGGCTTTTTTTAAGGCACCTTTTGGTCATCTTTGGTCTCCCTGGGATGGCCCAAGCTGCCAGTGCAGGGTGGAAGGTCTCCCTTTGCCCCTCACCTCCCTCTGGCATCGCTCCAGCCTGGCTGTGTCTGGTGTGACCAAAACCATGGCTGCAAACACACTCACCTGGGCGTGGGCCAGGCTTTAAAACCCCTGAAACTTCTCCTCAAGGGAGCTGAAGGAAGGCCCAGCCTTTAGGGGAGCTGTGCTGCTCCGCACCACGCACCATCAGTCCCCCGGTGTCATCTTCCCTGATATCTCTCCAAACCCTGCCGTGAAATATGACAGATGCACCAGGAAATATTTCCTTTTTGTTTGCTGGATGGGTAATAACTTGCCTCCGAGACAGTCTTTATAGTCAGCACAAAAGTAATTTACCTACATGCAGCGCAGCCAGGTTGCCGTAAATCCCCGGCTCCCGGTCCCGGGAGCGCTGCGCCCGGAGCTGCGGCTCCTGCGCCCCTCCAAGTCCCCTCTGCCACCACCCCCGGCCAGCTCCAGCCAGAGGTAATGTTTGTGAGCACCAAAAAATAAATAACTGAGCTGGAGGTGGCAGCAGGGCCCTGAATCACAGCCCCTCGCTGTCAGCCCATTTCTCTGCAGAAAGCTCTTAGCAGTTAATTTCTGGCTAATTTATTATCCTTCGGCTTAGCCCTCCAGCACCATTAGCAGTACACTGACACAACTGAGTGAAATATTGTCTAATTTATTATCTTATTACTCCTCTGGAACAGGATCAATTAATTACCCATTAAAGTATTTCAGCTGCAGAGATTTATTAGGGGCCTCGGTGTTTTAACAGATGATTAGTTATATATGTTTGTTTGCCTGAGGAGCACAGACTGGCAAATGACTGGAGGGGAAGGGGAAAGACACCGAGTCGGGAGGTAGCTAATGGATCTTTTCTTGACTCTCTGAAAATGGAGCAGTCAATGACAAGAATTATCGACTCATTCACTTGCGGTTTGGAGATAACCATATGTACAGGGAGAGAGAGGGGGCGAGGGGAACCGGCAGGAAAAAAAGCCTCACTCAACTGCTTTTTCCATTCAATAAATTTGCTTCAGAATATATTGGATTGGGGTTTGATGGCTATTTCGTGTTTTGCAGAGTGCTGACACTGGTATGATTCAGTAATTATTGTTTCTTTTAAGTTATTGCTGTAATTTTGCTTTCTAAGATCCCAATCAATTCCCGCCTCTCAAGGGCACGCTTGAAAAGCGATATTTGAAAACAGCCCTCTGATAGATTGTGCCGTTAGACAGTGGCTGAGACAAATAGCCTAATCTGGCACAAATTAGCTTGGCTTCCACAGATAGTTTTATACAGCAATGTAAATTATATTGTCAGGGCCAGTCACTTTCCTGCTTGGAGTGCAGCTAACAAGAAGCCATGGAGACATTAGCGGGGCTGCCACGCGCTCCCGGGGCTGCTGCAGAGCCGCTGCCAGCCGCGATGTGCAGGGCAGCGTTCCCTGGGTCCTGCTCCAGAGGGGATCCCTGGGCTGGGACCCCTGTGCCGGGACCCTCAGGGCCACCAGGGCCACCAGGGCCACCAGGGTCACCAGGGCCACCAGGGGCACCAGGGCCACCAGGGCCACCAGTGACACCAGNCATTGACACCAGTGACACCAGTGGCACCAGTGACACCATTGACACCAGTGACACCAGTGACACCAGTGACACCATTGACACCAGTGACACCAGTGACACCAGTGACACCAGGGGCACCAGTGACACCAGTGACACCAGTGACTCCAGTGGTACCATTGACACCAGTGACACCAGTGACACCAGTGGCACCAGTGACACCAGTGACACCAGTGACACCAGTGACACCATTGACACCAGTGACACCAGTGACACCAGTGGCACCAGTGGCACCAGTGACACCAGTGACACCAGTGACACCAGGGCCACCATTGACACCAGTGGCACCAGTGACACCAGTGGCACCAGTGGCACCAGTGGCACCATTGACACCAGTGGCACCAGTGACACCAGTGGCACCAGTGACACCAGTGACACCAGTGGCACCAGTGGCACCAGTGACACCAGTGGCACCAGTAGCACCAGTGACACCAGTGACACCAGTGGCACCAGTAGCACCAGTGACACCAGTGACACCAGTGGCACCAGTGGCACCAGTGGTACCATTGACACCAGTGGCACCAGTGACACCATTGACACCAGTGACACCAGTGGCACCAGTGACACCATTGACACCAGTGACACCAGTGGCACCAGTGACACCAGTGACACCAGTGGCACCAGTGACACCAGTGACACCAGTGGCTGCTGCCGTGCACAGCTGGATCAATACTCCCTAATTTGCTCTCCACAGTTCTCTGGGCTGGAGGAGAAGGCTGTTGGCCCCAGGCAGGAGCTGCTGGGGTGGAGATGGGGTGCCCAGCCCCATTGGGGGTCTGTCTGTCTGTCTCTTTCCTCTGTGCCCCAGGGACCCCTCAGGCAGCAGTGGCAGGGGTGGCCCTGGATGCCCGTGGGAAATGTCACCTCCACTGTCCCCACTGGAGCCAGCCCTGGGTCACCTGGCCAGGGGCACAGAGCCAGCCACAGGCACCAGAGGGCACATCCCTGCCAAGCTGCACAGGGAAGGAAAGCTGGATCAGAGCTCTCCTGAGAGCTGCAGCCCCCTGAAGGTCCCAGAACCTTGGGGGTTCTCCAGACGAGAGCCTGGGAGCATCTGTGGGAGCAGCCAAAGCCGAATTTCCCCTCTGTCAGCAGAAACTCAGTTTTGAGCCTCCCGGCTCCTCAGCTCGATCCTGAATGGAATTAGGATGGGCTTAAGCGAGAGAGGAAAGCAAGCCGAGCACATCTAAATGGGGGGGAAGGCGAGTAATCTGGAAGTGCTGTCACAGCACAAGAGCCGTGTCAGGTGCAAACAGGCTGAAAAGCATCACCAGAAGATGTATTTTCATGCAGCTGTTGGCTAACCCATGGAATTCATCACTGCGAGGTACCACGGCCGCCCTGAGCAGCATGAAAATGGGATGTTGAGACAAGAAGTGGCTACGGAGCCATTTAATGAGCCAGGTTCAGTTTAAGCTGAGCCGTAAGGGATCCAAATCTCGCTGTAAGGCTGGAGCAAACTGCAGGAGGGGAGACTGGAGGCTCTGCCGGCTGCAGCGCTCCGTCCCCAGGCCTTGCTCCCAGGGCTCCCCTCACAAACGGGGGATGCTGCGTTTTGAAATCCTGAAGGAGAAGAGCAGGTGGAAATGCAGGTGATGGAGGGACCCCCACACCTTCCCAGGCACTGGGTGGTGTCCGAGGCCATCCTGTGTGCCACAGCCAGCCCACGGCGTGCCCGAGCTGACCAGGAGCAGTTCTCTCATCCCACAGTGGAGAGGCAGCGGTGGCAGGAGCTGATCTGTGACTTCAGGGAAGGGAAAAGGCGAGGAGCAGCTCCTGCCAGGCTCAGTTCTCTCATCCCACAGTGGAGAGGCAGCGGTGGCAGGAGCTGATCTGTGACTTCAGGGAAGGGAAAAGGCGAGGAGCAGCTCCTGCCAGGCTCAGTTCTCTCATCCCACAGTGGAGAGGCAGCGGTGGCAGGAGCTGATCCGTGACTTCAGGGAAGGGAAAAGGCGAGGAGCAGCTCCTGCCAGGCTCAGTGGGAGCAGATGGAGGATGCGCTCGGCCGCAGCCAGAGCCCCAGGCCCTTCTTAACCTTGCAAATGGCTCCTGCACCGGAGCAGCGCCTTACCCAGGCCTGGAGGGCTCTGTCTCATGAGGAAAAGCTGCTTAATTCTCACTTCACTCTCTTCAGACCAGCACTTCAGCATGGACACTTGGAGGTGGAGTTGAGGACTGCAGAGATGAGGCTTGGGCAGATCAGGGGAGCAGCCACCGAGCCCATCTGGTCAGCAATTATCCCATAATATTGGAATGATGCTGATTTGGTAACACAGCCCCAAGGGCTGCAGAGGAACAGGGAGGAGACAGTGACTCTGGGGACCTTTCAGCTCTGCTGAGCTGCTCTGAATTCGTCCCCTGGTTCCCTCGGGCACCCCCACGACATGAGTTTGTGTGCAGAGGTGCTGGCTGTAGGAGACACAGCAGGACATGTTCTGCCTGCTGAGCCCAAATGCTCCCTGAACCTCTTCCCAGAAATGATCCAAGGCCAGCAGAGGAATGGCAGGAATGGGCTTAGTCTGGTGTCTCCTGGAAGCACCCGTGATTTGGGAGGAACAGGGGGTGTACCCCAGCCTGGAGCACCCCTGGGGAGAATCACTTTCTGCCCCGTTTGCTGAGGCTGTCTCAGCGCCCTGGGATGTGCAGGCAGTGCCAGCACTAAGCACTAAGCTGGGTTTAACCTTTGCTTTCAAGTGCTGCCAGCGTGGTGGTGTGCTGGGTGAGCCTGAGAGAAGCTGGCACTGCCTCCTGCCCCAAAGGGCTCTCCTGGGAACACCAGGGGTTCCTGTCAGGACAGGCACCCCCAGCAGCACCCCCAGCCCAGAGCCCTGCTCCAAACTGCAGCGGTTTGGGCACCCTCAGTGAGCACCTCTGGATGTGAAGCATCCAAACCCCGTGGTTCCAGCTGGAGAGCAGCACAGGCCCAGCCTCCTCCCGGCTTCCAGGGCTGTTTGCTCTGGGATGGAGCTGGGCAAGGTCCTGTTTAACTCAGTGTCACTCGGGGGGGTCTCTGTGGTCGCCTGCTCTCCTCCTTGCAGTCCCGAAAATCAGAGCACAGCAGAACAACTGGGACACCTGGAACAGGTCAGGACCCTGTTCCTAAAGGCTCGGTGCTAAATTTGGTGCCGGAGGTGGCACAGAGCTTCCCTCTGGCGATCCAGGATGGTCCTGCCAGGCTGGGGAGGCACAGGCTGATCCTCTGTGCCCAGCCTGTGACACTCCTGTCCCAGGGACAGGGAGCAGGAGCCCCTCAGCCTCCTGCAGGAGGGGAGCAGTGGTGCCAGCCCAGCTCCCAGACCTGGCCAGGTGAGCAGCCCTGCCCAGCACTGGAGGTTCTGCCATCACACCAGGTGCATGCAGAGCTTCCCATCACACCCAGAGGAGGGAAGGAGCATCCCCAGCAGGAAACCAGGACACCTTTGTCCCCCAGAGCCGTGGCCAAGGCTGGCTCAGGAGCTGTGGCCAGGCCAGGAGTGACCCTGGACCCCTCCCACCTCCACCTCCACCTTCTCCGCAGAGCTGTCCTCTCCTGCTGGTGCAATTCTCATTCCTCTTCCAGCAGCTGAGTAATGGCTTTGGAAAGATGACACCGCACTGATTTAGGGGCTTGACCTTGGGAACGCTCCTGAAAAGCTGCGGTTTCCTGAGCACAGCTTCACGTTGCCTTTTATGAGCACTTTGCAGTCACATGGATATTTGGGTATGTAGCAGCCGGGTGGGAAAAAAAATACGCATGCAGGAGAGAAAGGAGGGATGAAAAAAAAAAAAATCCCTTTTATATCTCCAGGCTGCCTTCAGCAACAGCATTCCTAAATAGGAGAGGTTAAATATATTGCTGCCATTACACTCTACAAGGAACACATTCCATAAAAACGAAGGTGCCGTAAATTATACAAATATGATGCTAACAAGCCAGGAAATGCACTGCTAATGAGGTCAGCTATAGAACTCCCGCAGTGCTGCAAATCATGTGCCAATCCGGCGCAGGAGGTGCAGGAGCAGCCCTGGGTCAGCATTTTCTGAGCGCATTTGTAAGCCGCTGCTCGGGAGGTTATCCAGGTAGATAAAGCCCTCCTCCTCTCCTTGTTGATGTGTTCACAGAGCCCCAGCACCAGGCAGGCCCTCTCTGCGTTGATGCTCCCCGCTCTCTGCCCATTGTTCTGCGGCGCAGAGCGGGGAATCCGTCACTGCAAATATTGGTTACACTTTGGAAGTCTGAGTGTTCCTCCGAGGTTTGCTCCTGGAGGAATTACACACGCTGGCACCGAGGGCTTTTTCTCTCCCTGTTCATCCTGTATTTGCTAAAGCTTTTAAAACAAAAAATTTCAAATAGGCACGTTGGTGGCAGTGGAGTTATTCACCCGTTCACCTTCCTCCCTGCTGGGCAGGGGGACGAGAAACAGAACCAAGGGCTGCATTTAGGAGCCAAAGCAAGAAACCCACACAAAACCTGAGAGCTTGAAAAACAAGCTCAAAGCCCTTTGGACTGCTTCGTGTTCCTTCTTCATCAGGAAGAATTTCTTCCTAGAAAGGGTGGCCAGGCCCTGGAAGGGGCTGCCCAGGGTGGTTTGGAGCCCGGTCCCTGGAGGTGGCACTCGGTGCCTCGAGGTGGGGTCAGGGACAGGTTGGACCCGAGGTTCTCCTCTGCTCCACAGCGAACAGGAGCACCTGAAACTGCCCCAGAACGTGCCTGGGGCTCAGCTGCCCACGAGGCATTTCCAGAGCCTGCCTTGACTGAGGCTTTCCTCAGGCATCAGCTTTTCCTGCTGCAGGTGGACCAGCAGAGAGGGGATTTGGAGCCCTTGCTCTCTGCCCAAATGCTGGCCACGGGCTGAGGGGGTGCTCAGGGACAGGGGTGCCACCACAGACACCCCCTGTGCCCCAGGCAGGGACACCCAGTGCCAGCTCCCCCAGAGCTGGGTGTCCCAAAGTGCCCCAAACACTCCCAGACCGGGCACTGGGAGATGCTGGGGGGTTCAGGAGGTGCTGGGGGGTTCAGGAGGTGCTGGGGGTGTTCAGGAGATTCTGGGCGGTGTTCAGGAGGTTCCAGGGGGTTTCAGGAGGTGCTGGGAGGGGGATTGGAAGGTTCTGGGGGTGTTCAGGAGGTGCT
>NC_031790.1:3495478-3501833 GCF_001522545.3 Parus major
TGCTGGAAGGGGGATTGGAAGGTTCTGGGGGTGTTCAGGAGGTGCTAGGGGGGGTTCAGAAGATTCTGGGGGTTCAGGAGTTCCAGGGGGTTTCAGGAGGTGCTGGAAGGGGGATTGGAAGGTTCTGGGGGGTGTTCAGGAGTTTCTGGGGGGTGTTCAGAAGATTCTGGGGGGTTCAGGAGGTTCCAGGGGGCTTCAGGAGGTGCTGGGGGGTTCAGGTGCCTCTCACAGAAGAACCCCAGCACTCCCGAGCTGCGGGCCCAGTGCAGGCAAGGTGTGAAATGTGCATTTCTGCCTCCCATTTCCATATGGTTTTTATGGGTGCTCCAAGCAGAAAGAAGAGCAAAAGCCTCATTGAAGGAGCCTCCTGGCTGGACAGATTTATGAGCAAATGAAGGGAGGAGGAAGCACATCAGCTGCCTGGCCCAGGTGAGGGGATTAGCTCTGCTTGAGAGGAACCAGACAAAGCCACGGCTCGGGCTCAGGCTCCCATCACCTCCAACAATGAGAGGGAAGTTTGGAGTGCCTGGGATGAGCTCTGTGGCAGAAAAGCCTTTTTGTACTCACAGTTTCAGTGGCCTCAGGACCACCAAAGAGTCCCTCAGGGAGGGTCCCTGCCCTCCCACCCCTCCCGGGGCAGGCACCAGCCCGTGTGGTTTCTTCTCATGCAAATAACTGCTCCAGCAGAAATGCATTTCTATATTTAATAAGCTGAATATTTACGTTAACTAAATAGCAGCTAATTATGAAAACATACTTAAGAGTCTGAGCAATTAAGCAATAATATATTACATAGTTATCAAGCCTCCAATACACATGTCCTTAATAATCAAAATATTAATATGCAGCTCCTCTTCCATTGCACAGCAACTCTGCTATTACACAGAGAGTGTCCTATTACTGCCAAATTAAATGCATAGTTAGGCGAATTTAGGACACTTAATTTAATGTGTTCCCAAGAGTTCACTGTGGCAGATTCTCCCAGCCAGGCCTGTATCTAGGTAGAGCAGAATTCCTGGAATTGCTCTTTGCTCCACAGCCACATGGCTTTATTGGCTCGGGGTTAACCCGTTCCTGGCGCTCTTTTCCTCCCTGCAGGGGGGAAAGGTGACATTTGTCACGGGTTGTGGTGGCAATGAGGTAAAGAGCCCGTGGAAAGCAGAGCAGGAGCTGGAGATGGATGGTGCCCGGGGCACCTGCCTCTGCCTGGGTGGCAAACTGGTGCAAACTGGTCCCTTGGAGAGCAAAGCTGCTGCTCCTGAGCTGTGTCGGGGCCCCAGGTGCCCCGTGTGGTTCTGCCTCAGTTTCCCTGTCAGTGTGGCTGTTCCTATCAGGGGTTTGGTTCAGGGGTGAATCCCTGGGGAGGTGCAGTCCAGCTTTTGTTCCTCGGGGAACAATTCCCGTTTCTGAGCTGCTGGTGTCGGTTTGGAAATCCTCAGGATTCCTTTTCCTCCTGCTGCCGGGCCGGCACAGACCCCGCCGTGGTGCTCGGTGAGGACAGGAGGGGGATGCTCAGAGCCAGAGGTGTCAGCCAGCAGCAGAGGTGCCCTTCTCACCGTGCCCCACCCCGGCAGAGCTGCCTGCTCGCCCCGGGCTGTTTTTAGGGCCTTATCTGCCATATGGCTTCCAGTTGGGATGATTTATGGGGCGAGGAAAGCGCACTGATAAATTTTACAGCCGGGCCGCGCAGACTGGGGGTATCAACAGCCCGATCCAGACAGCCCTAATGGAAAGTGCCGGCACCGCCGAGCGAGCCCTTATTTATGAGTGTCTGTAATGCCACTGCCGGGGATTTATGGTCCCTTCTGCCATTGGGCAGCGGGAGCTGCGGCACGGCCGTGAGCAGCGGGGGCAGCGGACAGGGTGGGGTGGGCACAGGGGACACACAGGGACACAGCTGCTCCTTGGGACTGGGCAGAGGGGGCACAGCCAGGGCTGGGGGTGCAGGAGCCTTTCCAGCTCCCATCTGGGGGAGCGCAGCCTTGAGGCCGTGCCTGTCCCCGGGAAGGGGTCTGGGGAGCGATGCCTGGTCCCCAGGATGGCTCTGATGCTCTGAGCAGGACTGAGGGGATGCTGAGGCCCAAGGTCACCCAGCAAATCCATGGGGAAAAGCAGCCTCAAGAACAGAACCTTGAAAGCTGAACCCCTAATGGCCGTGCTGTGCTGGGAATGCAGGGGATAAATCATGGAGGCAGCATGGAGAGGTGTGGGATGCTGGTCCCCCCTCTTCCCAGCCAATGCTATATGTGCTGGAGGAATGAAAAAAATAATAAATTCTAAAAAAATTAAAAGGGAGCAGCTATAAAATCTAGATACTAATAAAATGTTCCAGGAAGATGAATTCTTCCGATATAATGGTGATCCCTGATACTGAAATGTTCCACAAATACATTTTCATAGCCCCACTCAGTATTATTTGTAGATCTTTTTGCAACCCTTGTCAACAAATTCCTGATAAAAAGGAGACACTTTGCTGTGTGCTAAAGCTATGAATTTAAGAAGTGTCAACTGGTCCTTATTTATGGCGCAATCTTTGGCTTTCTCATTTTACTGATGTGGTTTGGAGCAGACTTTCTTCCTCACTCACACGCTCTCCCTCCTCGCTCCTCACTTCGGGACATCAATCCTGCAGCTGTCTCGGGCAGAGCGCTGACTTTCTCAAGGTGCACACAAGTTGTGCTCTGCAGACAAATCTCTCCAAGGAGCAAAATCCATCAAGGGCGGGGGGAAAGCACCACCTTGGCAAAGCCTGGAATTCTCCTGGAGTCACTGGGCAGCCCCAGCTCCCTGGGCAGGGGGATCCTGGCTGGGGACAATGGGCAGAGCTTGGCCACAGAGACTGGTCCCTGGGGAATGGGTGAGGGAGCAGGAATGGGAATCAGGGAGGGGAGAGCTGCAGGCTCCTTGTCTGTGTGAGCCCAGTGCTCAGTGCTGCTCCCTGAGCCTCCCTGCTGGGGCTGGAATGGATGGAACAGCCCAAAATCCTGCCTGGGAATGTGGGTGCTGCCCACGGGTGCTCTGGAGCGCCCAGGGAAGAAAGGAATGGGTTAGAGGGAAGGAAAAACACCAAGGGAGCAAGCTGGGAAGCAGCAGCTGCTCTGGAATTCAGTGGAGAGGAGCAGGATAAGGGCCTGCCTAGGAGGAAAGACGTGCATGAAGTCACCAAATAAAGTCATTCTTTGCTAAGTTTGCCCAGCAGTTTCCAGCTCAGAGCTGGCTTTGGTGTCCAGCTGACCAGCAAACACTGGTTTGTCTCAGGACAGCTGCCTCTCCTGGCAAGAACTCACCCTGGGAGCCCCCATTTCAGCTCCTCAAGTGAGGCTGAGGGGTCGAGCAGTGGTCCTGGCACTCCTGGCTCACCCTCCCACCAGAACTGCATCCAGAACTAATAAAGGAGCCTGTGCAAAGCCAGGGGTTCTGGGAAAATCCTTTCCGGTACAAATCCACAACAAATCAGCAACAGATTACTCCAAGTTAGTGCTGGGAAGGGTGGTGACAGTGGTGACTAAATAATGGCTGATGGCAGTTCTGCTTTCAGTTTGCTGTCAGAAGGGGGGAGAGGCCATGTGGGGAGGGGCAAAGGTCTGGATCTCGGTCCCACAGCTGGGGAGGGGCTCCTGCTGCCCCCGGCAGTCCCTGAGCCCCTGACTGTGCTCACAGCCCCAGCTCTCCCTGCCCCAGCTGCGGAGCTCAGGCAGGAGACACTCATGGAAATCAGCTGAGGGTGCCCCAGGAATGAACCTGGCTCAGGGAGGAAATTTAAAACAGAAAGGTCCTTTTTGGGTTGCTGGGTCCTTTGCTCTCACAAACATCTGCTCTTTCGGGCACCTCTCACTCTTCCCCAGCAGGAGACAGGTCTGCTGCTGGTCTCTGGGATGGAGAGCTCTGCTCACACTCCCTGTGCCTGCCCAGGGAGGCTCCAAGCAGCCCGGAGCTGGAGCTTTCCCCAGTTCTCTGCAGCCACATGGACTTCCCAGTCCCACAGATGAACTGGGGCACTGGGATTCCCCGGACAAAGGACCAGTGAGCACGGTCTGGCTTCTCCCAGGCTCAAAGAGATGTTTGGGCTCCTGGGGGACAATTAGCTCCCGCTTTGCAGATCCTGCTTTAACTATGGCACATGTTCATAATTGAAGTTCTTTACAATGGTGCTTGGTTAAGGCCGGAGCCTGCTCCCCGCTGCCCGTCCCTTTTGTTTGGGTGATTTACTGTTCCTCTGTGCCCCTCTGCCCACCGAAATTCATAACAGCTCTCACACAGCAATCGAGAGCTCGTAATTACAGCTGTGTCTGCTAGTGCCATTGGAGCTAAAGGGCCTGCTGGCACTTTCTTTTAACAGGAATCCAGCTCCCAGCTGGAATGAAATTTGCCCTGCTGATGGGGGTTTTTTATTGGTTTGTTTGAGCCCTTATTAAAAAATGCTCAGGATTTTGGCAGCAGTGGTTCTGTGTTCAGCACCTTCCCGTCTCCTGCGCTCAGACTCGGAGCTTTCAAAGGAGTCTTGGGAGTTGGGATCGGCAGCGCCCGAGTGCTTCACCCCAGCCAGGAAGCCTTGCCCTGGGGCTGGGGCTGCCTGGGACAGTGATACCATTTGTTTGGCTTTTATAAGGGAGTTTATTTTTAATTATTCAAAGTCGCCCAAGCAAATGTGCAAGAAATCAGGTATAACCCAATAAAAGCCGTGCCGGTGAGGTGCTGGTGATCCCCAGCCCTCGCCATCCACTGAGGCTTTGTTTTTCCTTCAGCTCCATTTGTGTTTCTGGAAAGGAGGCGGGAGTTCACCGTCCTGCAGTGAAATGTCACCTTGGGGTGACAGAGCTGTGGGGCACCAGTGCCCCCAGAGCAGGGATGGGGTCACAAGAACACTCACTCCTGGGCAGGGATTGTCCTCTGCCCTCAGCACCTCCTGCAAGGGGTCCTTAAACACCAGGAGAGCTCAAACACCTTGTGGGTTTGGGGTTTTATTCCTCCCTTGCCTCTCTGAGCGTGTGGGATGCCATGGAAGGTACCTGTGTGGGGCACAGGTGTCCCACAGGGACCCTCCTGGCTTTGGAAAGCAGAGGGACATCTCCAGGATGCTGGGGGTGCCCTGTGCTCCTGTCTCCTTCCTGTCCCGCTGCTCCCTGCTCAGACACTTCTGGCAAACAGAGGGTTCCTGGCCCTGAGTCCAAGTCCCTCTGTGCTGCCTCCAGCTGCTCCTCACAGGATCCTTGGTCCTCACAGGATCCCTGCTCCTCACAGGATCCCTGCTCCCTGCAGGATCCCTGCTCCTCACAGGATCTCTGCTCCTCACAGGATCCTTGGTCCTTACAGGACCCTTGGTCCTCACAAGATCCTTGGTCCTTGCAGGATCCTTAGTCCTCACAGGATCCCTGCTCCTCACAGGATCCCTGCTCCTCACAGGATCCTTGGTCCTCACAGGATCTCTGCTCCTCTCAGGATCCCTGCTCCTTGCAGGATCTTTACAGGATCCCTGCTCCTCACAGGATCCCTGCTCCTCACAGGATCCCTGCTCCTCTCAGGATCTCTGCTCCTCTCAGGATCCCTGCTCCTCACAGGACCCCTGGCCCAGGCACCCAGCTGTGGGAGTCTGGGGGTTTAACTGCTCTGGAGCCATCGAGCCAGGGGACGTGGAGAATCCAGTTACAGGGAATGACACACAACCATGAGACAGCTTCCAAAAATAGCGAGCAGGACTGAAATAGTGGGTCATGAATCTCCGAGGCAGAGAGCAGGCCCAGCCCGCAGCAGGGGACACATCTCTGCTGCTCCAGAGGGCTCGGAACGCCGGGCTGGGCTCCACTCACGGCCCCCATCGGGTGTAAATTCCCATCACGGCCCCCATCGGGTGTAAATTCCCATCGAGGAGCTGGCTGAAAGGACAAACACATCATCTGATCCCTGCACAGAGCACTTCCAGGGAGGGATCACACAGGCACGAGGGGATCACATCACCAAGCCCAGAGAAATTCCTGGCAGCACGGGAGGGAGCAGCTCTGCTGCAGCCTGTGCCGCTAAATCCTGCAGGGATTTCATCAGCAGAAGACAACTTCCCTAAAAGCCTGGATGGCAAAAGGGTAACCAGGAGGGTCTGGGGAGCTCCTTAGTGCAGTCTGGCCTCTGTCACTCAGTTCTGCCCACGGGAGAGGGTCTGGGCTGGCTGCAGGGAGCCCCCAGATCGCCCCTTCCCTGCTCCTGCACCGAGTCCTGCACCCTGAGTCCTGCACCACCCTGCTCCTGCACCGAGTCCTGCACCCTGAGTCCTGCACCCTGAGTGCTGCACCCTGAGTCCTGCACCCTGCTCCTGCACCCTGAGTGCTGCACCCTGCTCCTGCACCCTGAGTGCTGCACCCTG
>NC_031790.1:3502101-3507196 GCF_001522545.3 Parus major
TGAGTCCTGCACCCTGAGTCCTGCACCCTGAGTCCTGCACCCTGAGTCCTGCACCCTGCTCCTGCAGCCTGAGTCCTGCACCCTGCTCCTGCACCCTGAGTCCTGCACCCTGCTCCTGCACCCTGAGTCCTGCACCCTGAGTCCTGCAGCCTGAGTCCTGCAGCCTCTCCTGGTGCCATGAGTGGCAGAGGAGGGCTCCCTGTGCAGGCACAGTTCCCCATCAGCCCGGTTTGTGGAGAATTAGTCCCAAATCACACCACAGGATGCCACAGACACATCACTTACAGCAGTGTGGAGACAGCGCCTTTTATCCGCGCTTCCAGAGGGCTTCTTTAGCCAAAATGCCTTGTGTTTAAGAACTTGATCCTGTATTGTTTCCTCAGCTTGTTTGTATACGCTGAGGAAAAGCAGAGACTAATAGTTCCATGAATTCCTCCTTGGGCTGGGAATGCCGGGCCTTTGTTAGTACTTGCAGTTGAAGGCAATTGCGATGTGTTAACCAGGGACTACAGCGCGTATTTATTTACCTCTAAAGGGTTTTACTGCTTCCACACACACATTCTTGGCTGATTTGAACATCCTGAAAGCCCAGCTATGTGTGTGCCAATGCTCTGCAAGCTCCAGGGCCGGTTCTTGCAGGGTTTTCCTCACAGGGTCAGCTCACAAAGAGAAGGTCATTCAAAAGACAAGTGATGTTTAGAAACTGATAACTACGGGTCCTGCTGAAAGGGATTTGATTTCCCCATCTAAAAGGAGATCTTTGATTAGTGACTGATGGGGCAACTTCAAAAGCTCACGGGGTCTGGCTGAGATAAGCATTCAAACCTGGGATGCTCCTTCCCAAAGCCTCTTTGATCTGGAATTAAAGCTAGAAATCTTGCAGGCTTTATTGTGCTATTTCCAGTGGTTTTAATGATGTACCAGGCACAATAGGATCCACCTGGATTTCCCTCTCCTGCAGGGAAGGGTTTTAGCTGCGGTGTGGAGGACTCCAGGTCCCCACAGCACAGTGAAGCCCATTTTGGAGCTGAAGGGGCAGTAAATCCGCTGAACCCCCCCTGTTTCGGGGTGAGTGGCAGCGAGTCTGACCCTCGTGGCTCCCGTACAGGGTTTGCTTCCATCACAGCAGTGGCACAGAGGGAGTTCCTCGTGCTGGTTCACTCTCAGCCACGGCCTTTGCTGCTGGCCAGAGGCACTGGCTGTTCCTGGGGCCCCACCAGTTTGCTGGCAGCGTCCCTCAGACCAGTCTGGACAGAGACCCCCACTCCTGGATGGGGAGACTCCCCATGCAAGCATTTCCCTGGGGTCTGTTCCCGCTCCCTGCGCAGTCCCAGCTCCCAGGGGCGCGAGGCTGCGAGCTGAGAGAGCTCCCACCCTGCAGAGACACACGCCAAGGGACACCGCCAGTCCCCTCCTGGCGTCTGAGCACAGAGCCTGTCGCACCTGGAAGTAATTAGAATGAATTTTTGCTCATTCATAGCTAATTGCACGATTACTCTCCTATGAAAGCTTCAGCTCTCAGAAGACACTTCAACACATGAAATGAGTTTCTCTGAATCTGCCTCGGAGAATCACATGAAAGCTCAGGCTGGAAGGGGTCGGGCTGGATCCTAAACATCCTTTTCTTTTCGGATTGAGTCATTCTTTCCCAGCAGAGCTCAAAATGCTGTAAGGTTTCCACAGTAACCCCCACAGGGCAGGGGCGAGCTGTGTCCCCAGGACCCGCTGGCTCCTTGTGCTCTCCTTGTGCTCCCTGCTCCCAGTCAGGGCCACACCGAGCTGCCAGGACCTGTCCCCGAGCCGTGGGTGCTGTCCCCGTGCCCCAGGCTCGGGATGGGGCTGTGGTGGGAGCACAGGAGCCGTGTCTGCCTGCAAACCGCCCCGACCCACTTCGCCGAGGCGCCTGACGCGACGTCGAAATCTCCTGCGCGCTTGCAAATGATGTTTACTATTTAATAAGATGTGATGAGACTGTTCTGATACTTCAAAGGCAGCTGACAGTTTTGTTAGAAATAATCAAGGAACTTTTGGACAATTATGGTGAAGGCTTTGACAGCAAGAAAATGCACAAACCTTGTAACTGTAACCAGCACCAAAGTCAGAGACTCTTCCCTGGAAACAACTTGAATATTCATTTTATCCATTAGGCGTCACTTTTTTATTTATTTCTTTTCATTCCATGCTTTTTCTGTCACTTTGCTTCCTTCATGCCCAGGAGAGCTCTTTTCTTGTTACAAGATGTGAATCTTCCCACCTTCTTGAACCTCCCTGTCTCCAAACAGGCAAAGGATTTCGGAGCTCTGCTGCCTCCCTGTCTGGCTGCTGCTGCTCCGGTGGGAACTGGGGGGGACACATTAAGGTCCCCATTTTGCAGATTTTTAAGGCACCAAGAAACTCCAAGATTTCTGCAAGGTCCCCCATAGCCATGGCAGCAAGGCCACAGGCTGAGTCAGGTCAGCAGAAAAATCCTGAGTGACTTCCCGAGGGATGGGGCAGGACTTGGGAAATAAAAAAGATCAGAAATCCTGCCAGGGTCAGTAAAACTTAAATATCCCTTGAAAGCATCCAACAGAGCAGGTGAATAGGAATGAAAAGCAGCTGAGCTCTTCCTCTGGGTCACCCGAGATGCTGATTTCCCCTAATATTGATTGATGCTCAGCCTATAGACACGTTGTCAAGCAGCCACACAGGGCTGTTTTCCAGCTGACATGCAGGGAGAGCATTTCATTTAATCACAAACCTTCCATCAGTCAAGCCAGGGAGAAGGAAATTTGATAACGTGGATGTAAAAGGAAAGCCCATGATTTAATAAGACTTTTGGGTGAAATTAGCAGGGATGTGCAGTGGCATCAAGGCACCCAGGTGAGAAGCACAGGGATGACGGGACTCTAGCAGCAGAACCAGCACCTCATTATACCATCAGCAAAGCTGTGAAGGCAAAATTGCTGATGGGAGAGAATTTTGGGTGGTGTTAGATCAGCCCTGCCTGCACCCTGAGGAGGATGGACATGAGGAGGTGAAGCCCCGGGGTGTCCCTGCCTCTTCCTGGGGATCAGGAGCTGGGGGGGCTCTGTGGAGTCCTTGGTTTTGCCATTTTCACACCCTGCACCCCTCCAGCCCCTCTGGCCATCCTCGACCCCCCTTTGTGGCTGCTCCAGCCCCAAACTCCTCACCACAGCCCCAGTAGTCGCTGGGAGAAGCAATTGCCAAAGATTAGTGTGTGTAATTGAATGGCAGGGGCTTTGTGTACCAAACAGGGGCTTGTCTTTGTCAAAAAGTCTTTACAAAGTATCCGGTGCCGGGTGTCAGGGAGGACAAGTTTTTTAATCATGTTAAAATGATTTATTTAAACGTCAAGCCATGTCACCTCACTTCCTTTCATTTTTCAAACTGTTTGTGTTTTTTCTGGATGATAAATTTATCTTCAGACAGCCTCAATATGACTAATTAACTTTGAAATATAAGAACCAGATGTGTGAGCTGGAGAGCTTTCTGAACTCATGCCAGGCGCTTTTTTTTCCCCTCTCCTCTCCCTTTCCCTGCACTGAAATTGCTCTGCAGACACTCAGGGCAGATGGAAAAAGCCAGGACAGGCCCCCTGTCCCTCCTGCCCCAGCCCAGTGTTTGCTGCTGTGGCTGGAGAGCGCAGGACATCCCTGCCGGGAGGACACAGATGTGGGAACCGAGCTGCCACTACTCCTTTGCCACATGAAAGGAAAGCAAGGCTGGATGTGACACAAAGTGATTTCTTTGAAAGAAAATCCTGCCGTGTGAAGTGGGTTTTCCCCTTCTCCTCTTCTCATGCAGCGATGGCTCGGAGCCGCTCCAAGAGGGAAACATTAATGTGCTGATTAATTAAGCAAAGCTGAATTTTCCCCTTCGTAAGGTGTGTTCTCATCCCTGCTGCAGGAATCCTCCTGGAAACAGCCCCAAAGGCACAGCCCCAGCCCAGGGCACAGAGCAGCCCCTGCTCCCTGAGGGAGGACGGAGAAGGGGACAGGACACGAGCTCGGTGCTGGTCACAGCTCCATGGGCACACGGAGCAAGGGGAAAGGCTGGGCTGGAGGTGAGCGCCACGATGAGCGAGAGGAAGGCCCAGCTGCCCAAGATCTGCCCAGCTCAGGGAGCTTTTCTGGCCATGAGAAACCTTCCCCACCTGTGCCCTGGGCTGGGGCAGCAGCTGGGGCAGTACCAAAGGGCTCTTCAAGCAGAGCAATAGCGTGAGATCCACGGGAAACATCGCAGAGGTGCAGGAAAAGCCCGAGCAGCTCTGCCCAGGCACTGGGGGGCTGCAGGAGGGGTTGTGTCTGCTGGGAACCCTCTGGTTGAGATCTCCAGAGGAGGGAGGGTGACAGGACCCGTCCCACCCCTTTTTGTGGCTCTGGAGTTTGGAGAGGCCCATCAGGAGCCACAGCTCCATGATCCTGCCCCACAGCGGGTCCCCGTGCCAGGTCCCCACACCAGGTCCCCGCGTCACTGGGGAGCGACGCCGCCTGCCAAGCAAACATCAACAAACGTCTTTTCAGCCAAAACACATTTTTCAAACAATGTGTAAATATTCATGAAAAAATGTTGGTTTTGGTGGAGATTTTCCTGATCTTCTTGGAACTGGTAATCAAAATAATGTTTTTAAAATTGCGGGGTTTTTTTTTTAAAATAACTTCTTTTAAGTTCTCATTTCAACAACTCTAAATTTATTCCATGAAAAAACCTTCAGTTAAAATGATTGGGTTAGAGTGGTGAAGGAGATGGCTGCTCTTCCTTGGCCGCTTCCAGCACGAGGCCTTTCAGGAGCTGCTGCACAACAGCCCCAGCACGGGGAGGCCGCTTTTGCTGCCTGCAGCTTCCCAGGGCTGGTGGAGCAGTGTCCGTGTGTCCGTGTGTCTGTCTGTCTGTGTGTCCGTGTGTCCATGTGTCCGTGTGTCCCTGTGTCCGTGTGTCCGTGTGTCTGTGTGTCCCTGGTGTCCATGTGTCCATCTGTCCCTGTGTCCGTGTGTCCCTGTGTCCCTGTGACCGTGTGTCCCTGTGTCCGTGTGTCCCTGTGTCCCTGTGTCCGTGTGTCCCTGTGACCGTGTGTCCCTGTGTCCGTGTGTCC
>NC_031790.1:3507274-3507802 GCF_001522545.3 Parus major
TGTGTCCCTGTGTCCCTGTGTCCATGTATCCGTGTGTCCATGTGTCCGTGTGTCCGTGTGTCCCTGTGTCCCTGTGTCCATGTGTCCGTGTGTCCCTGTGTCCCTGTGTCCGTGTGTCCATGTATCCATGTGTCCATGTGTCCGTGTGTCCGTGTGTCTGTGTGTCCCTGTGTCTATGTGTCCGTATGTCCGTGTGTCCATCTGTCCCTGTGTCTATGTGTCCGTGTGTCTGTGTGTCCGTGTGTCCCTGTGTCCGTGTGTCCGTGTGTCCGTGAGTCTGTGTGTCTGTGTGTCCCTGGTGTGTGTGTGTCCATCTGTCCCTGTGTCCCTGTGTCCGTGTGTCAGTGTGCCCATGTGTCCATCTGTCCGTGTGTCCATGTGTCCATGTGTCCATCTGTCCCTGTGTCCCTGTGACCGTGTATCCGTGTGTCCGTGTGTCCCTGTGACCGTGTGTCCATGTATCCATGTATCCATTTATCCATGTGTCCGTGTATCTGTGTGTCTGTGTGTCCATCTGTCCCTGTGTCC
>NC_031790.1:3508305-3508590 GCF_001522545.3 Parus major
CATGTATCCATGTATCCATTTATCCGTGTGTCCGTGTGTCCGTGTGTCCGGCCCCTGGCGTGTCCGTGCTCCGTCTGTTGGAGCGTGGTGCTGGGAGTGGGGCTGTGCCAGCCCAGCGTTCCCGGGTTCACCGGTTCAGTCCCACCTGCTCTGCCCACCCAGCCCCGCGCTCTGATCCCTCCACACCCAGGGAGGACTGGAGGGACCCCCGGGGGCACCACGGGCAGCGTTCACACAGACAAACTGCCAGTGCCACCAGAGAACACCTGCAGGGAGGACATTGCC
>NC_031790.1:3509203-3516028 GCF_001522545.3 Parus major
GATGTGTCCCCAGGCTCCTCCAGCCACACCGGACACTGGAGGCTCTCTGAAGGCTGTCAGGGCTGCAGAGGGGGCGGGGAGGGGGTGCTGGTGGCAGGTCCCCACTGGGCTGGCACAGGCACACGGAGCCAGGCTCAGACCGTGCGAGGATCTGGCCTCGTTAGGGCGATAATGGAGGATTCCAAACGCAGCAACATTAAAACCAAGCTGAACCTTCCCCTCCCCACGCCTCACCCCTGCCCTAAATATCCATAACAAGCTGCGGAAGGCAGCCGGGAGCGCCGTCAGCGGATGTTGACAGCCTTGATGTCTTGGCGGGCAGGATCCAGCAGCATCTCCCACTGCATGGCGCTAGATATTTAATAAAGTAAAACCCCCAGGATCAAGCAGGCTGCAATCCCTCCCAGCTCCTTTCTTCTGCCTTGCTCGAGCTCTTTCAAGCCTGCCTCCCGTCTCTCTCCAGAAAATCCTTTCATGCCTCCCTCACCAGACTGACATTTTGACAAGTTGCCACGAGTGACATCTGATTTGTACAAATTTCAAGACTAATAAATCTACCTGTCAAAGCGGAAACTTTAAAAGGAGCTAAGCCCAGCGGGTATAGTTTAACAGAACTCAAGTTGATGAAACTGTAGGATGGAGAAATTATATCTGTCACAATCCACCCACATTAGTTCTGTAGAGATGTTGGCAACTGAAACAAACGTCTTTCACAGCCTTGAAAAAAAAGGGGGGGAAAAAAATAAAAGGAGACTGTTAATACTGTGAGTAACAAGTAACAGTTCTATTTGTAAACTAGCAAATTTATTTATTTAATTTTTAATTTGCCTGTAGACACGCGAGGAAGGGAGGGACCCTGCCTTATCCCACAGCCCTGGCCCGAGGTCTGGGGGCTCTGGGCCCCCCACTCTCCTCGCTGTAGTTGTGCCAATGTTTGGCTGTTCTGGGGAGACTGCAGCTCCCACTGGGGCCGTGGGACTCGGTGCTGGCCCACTGGATCCAGCCATGGAAGCCTCTGCTCATCCTGAGCCTGGGGGGATGTGTCACCCCCAGCTCTGCTCTGCTTTGCTGGCATTTTGCTGGTATTTTTTTGGGTTTTGCTGGTGTTTTCTCCTGTTCTTTCTGCCGTGGTTCCCCACCCATGCTGGCGCCCTGGGACACTCAGGGAGTGCCTCTGCCAGACTCACCCCATCCTCAACCCCAAAACTTCCCAAGGGCTCTGCTCAACCTTCTCTGTCTGTGGCTGGTTGTCCCCAGGAGCTGGGAGCACCCATGGCCAGCAGAGCAGGGGCTCCCTGAGGGGCTCCATCCCTCTGGGTGTGTGCAGAGGCAGCAGCAGGACTGAAGGAAAGGCAACACAAACCCTTCCTATTCCCTACCTTGGATCCAAGGATTCGGACCCCTGCTTGAAACTTTCTGATGGGTGTTTGAAGAGGAGATGAAGCAGCATCCAGACACTCCAAGGGAAGGAAATGTGGTCTTGTACCCAGCTGAATTCCTTTTTTTATTGCATCTCCTCTTTGAGACTCACAGACGTGAGCAGCCAGTTCATTCTGCCTGCTGGAAAGAGATTGATTTGGAAGTCACACATTGCATGAAACTCCTGTAGCCACGTCTGCAGCACTGAAAGTGTCTCCAGGTGGATCTAATGACTGAGTGAAACCTCGGAGCTGAATATTTATGACAGCTGGTGTGGTTAGAACTTGCCCATCTCCCTTCATTAAAGGGGAGGCTGCAGTGTGAGCTCTTTCCACTCAACTCCCAACTGGAGAGACTCCGTGCCTGCAGTGCTGCTGCCTCACCCAGCCAGGAGAGCAGAGGAGGGCAGTGCTGCTGGTCTCCACTGCCTGCTGTGGGCTCAGTCCTGCTGCCCTTGGGCACAGCACCGGGCCAGGCAGGCCCAGGGCAGGTCCCCACCCTGCCAAAGCTCTGTGAAATCCCTCTCCAAGTGATGCCCAAACAGCAAAGCAGGCCAGGCTGTGGCTCCCAGGCTCCCCAGCACGGAGCACTTGGACAAATCCCTGCTGGGAAACACCAGGTTTGTTCTTGCTCCTGGAGAAATCAGCAGGAGCTCTCCCATTTTGCAGACTGGCATTTCCACAGGATGAGAAATTACCACCCAGAAAATCCCACCCCTCATCCTCCTGTCCACCAGAGCAGCTCCCAGCACCGTCAATCTCAGGGAGGTTTCTGAAACCTCAGTCCTGCACAAGTATTTTCCAGCCCAGTAACAGCCACGCTGGGATCATCCCGGGCCATTCCTCACTTCCAACAAGTCTTATTTAGCAATGTGCTTCCACAGAGAGCCAGTCAATATATTTGTTTTCCTGTAGATTTGCAGCTGCAGAAGCGAGCTGTGCAGGAAGTTTATTAAGCTTGGTTAATTTTCTAATGGCCACAGTGCTGATGGATGGGAGCCACGCCGGCTTCCTGCTCGACTTAAAAGTCAAATAAAAATAATCACGCTGATGGGAAAATATATTTCTTGTAGCTGCAGCAGATAATATATGAGATGTGAGAACCTGCCAAGCGTCTCGTCTCTGGTAACATTTCCAGGGTCAGGGTTCGGCCTGTGCTGTTCCATCCCAGCCACCAGATACCGGGGATTTCAGTGTAAACAACCCGCCCAGGAGAGTTTTCAACATCTGCATTGTTTCTAGTGTAATTCCTACTGTGAGCCTGTGTTGGGATGAGGATGGGACAGAGAGGGTCTCTGCTGCTGGTAGCAGGGTGGGCACACTCAGGGTGCTGGGTTTGGGGGTCTCACCTGCAGCTCTCCCACCCAGAGGGAGAGGGGCTGGGTGAGGAATTTCCTTCCAGCAATCCCTGCCACAGACCTGAGCACTCCCAGTCTGTCCCAGTCTGTCCCAGTCTGTCCCAGCTCTCAGAGGTGGCTGTGTTGGAGCCCTTGGCGCTCTCAGTGCAGCTCAGCCCCAGCTGGAGCAGCCTCTGGAGCCTTCATCACTCCCCACCCCAGAGCCACTCATTTACATGGAAAGGCATCCCAGAATTTCCTGCTCAGAAAACCACACAGGGGATTATCCAAGAGGAATTTAACTCACTTCTCTGCGATAAACTCTGGTTAGGGAGATTACGGCTGTTTACCCAAGAAGTAAATATTGCTCAGTGCTCAGCTGCTGCCAGACACCAGGAAAAGGGCTCGTGGCAGAGCCCGGCTGCCCGGGATCCTGCAGCACCCCGGCCCCTCTGCACCCCGGGAATGGTGACAGACACCTGTCACCTTGTTAATTCCTGTCCCTCCTGCTGCCTGTCCTTGCCTGGCTGCTGCACCCTTCTCCCTGGGACAGAGCTGGCACATTAACACCACTCTGCACATCTGTTTGGGACAATAATATTGCAAACTTGTGCACTGCCCCATGCATGGAAGTGTCTAAGGCCAAGGATAGGACTTGGAGCAGTCTGGGCTGAGGGCTGAAATGGACTTTAGGGTCCCTACCAGCCCAAACCATTCTGGGACTCTCAGATGTTCTCAGAGGTTTCTGAGCAAAGCCCTGTAGAGCTGTAAATCAGGCCAAGTTACCAGAGCCAGCACTCCCAACTCCTGGTGCTGCTCTGAAGCCACCACACCTCCTCGGCTGTGACAACGGGGACACACCAAGGCACAGCTTTGGTGAAGAGCTTTTGCAGCTCCCCAGGTCCCTCCTAGAGAACTGATGCTGGGCTTTGTCCCAGCAGGGAGTGCCGTGGGCACAGGGCACTGCAGAGGCAGCAGGGACCAGCCTGCAGGGATGGCAGCAGAAGACAGATAGACCCCATTGTCTTTCTAATTCCCCCTCCCCTTGTGGTATGGGGGCTCCCCTCCTGCCTGGTGCTCTTATCTCCCCTCTAGGTTTCAAAGCCCCGCTAATCAGATCCATCACAGGGCTCACGTTAGCCAGGCCAGCTCCGGGCTGTCACCGCCCTGCGTGTGCAGATGTTCCCGCGCGGGGCCGGGTGATTTAGAGGGGACCATTCACATTCACAGTCATCGCTTCAAATAAACAGGCTGAGAGTCTAATGATTTCAAGGTAAAGCTCTTTTATTAAGACAACACAGAGAACTTTTTTCAACCACAGCTGACATCACTATAATAAATCACCATCATGTCTTGTGGGATTGAAAAAGCCAAAATACTGTCAGAACTGATTTTTCTGGCTACTCGTGCCTCCAGAACAAACCATGTGTTTTTAATCAACAAATCTTTGTTTTGCATTTCTAAGACCCTAGCACTCTTTAAATAGTTAGCATTTACCAGAGGGATATTTTAAATTCAACACACTGCTTCCTTACTGGAGAGATTAGGAAACAGGACACCACATTACAGCCTTACCGCGCCTGTCCAGGGCTCTTGGAAATTTGTTTTTGTTATATCCGAGCAGCATGGAGAAGGGCTTTCCCATGCCTGTCTCTAGCTTCATTAGACCCTTTCTGCACAAAATCAGAATATTTACTGCTGGTACAAACCAAACCATCTACTGAGACATCATGAAAACCATCTCTGTGCAAAGCTGGGAGAAAAAGCAATGGGAACACCAGGAGATCCAGGGAGTCTCCAGCAGGCTGTGGGAGCCAGCAGCCATGAGAACCCCTTTGCCCACCATCCCACGGGCATCCTCCCCAGCACTGCCCAGAGAAGCTCCTGCAGAGCAGGTTCTGGGCTGCTCTGAGCATTGCTGGGGACATCCCCACCGGCAGTGCTGGCCCGTGCCTGGGCTGTGCCAGGCGTTCCCACCGTGCTTCCCCCCACACCAGCGCTGTGATCCAGAGGGGCTCAGCTCCCTGCTCTGGTTTCAAGGTCAGGCTGAAAGCAGAGACATTGGGATCCTCTTTCAGGCTGCACAGGGACCCCTCCCTCTCCAGCAATGGGGACATGCTCTGCCTGCTTGGCACAAATGTCAGGGCTGAGAATAGCCCAGGCCGGGCCCGGGGCGAGGTGCCCGTGGCAATCACAGGCAGAGGCAGCTGGCAATGCCCACAGGGAATGGCCACAACCCACAGGAGCAACTGTCAGGGCCCTGGGGTGCTGCGAGAGGCCAATCTGGACCCGATCCCCTGCCTGTTTCCCAGTGGGTTTGGTCTGGAATCCTGCTGGGAAGGGGCTGGGTGAGCCTCGTCCCCACAGAGGACACCTCGGAGTGCTGCTGCCTGCTCTCCTCCTGGTGCCACAGACCTGGCACTTGGGGTCAGGGTGTGGCACTCAGGGACATGGTTTAGGGGTGATGAAGATGGTGCTGGGTTGATGGCTGGACTGGATGATCCTGGAGATCTCCAGCCTTGATGATTCTGTGCCTTTGGTTGTGCCAGGCTGGTGACAAATGATCACGGAGCCAGCGGTGCAGGCTCTCAGCAGGACAGTGACAGCAGGGAGAGGTGGGGACACCGCCCAGGGTACCCATCGTCTGTCCCAACCTCAGCCCACCAACATCCCTTTGGGCTGGAGCAGGGGGAGGGGGACAATGTCACCCTCTGTGCAGCGGTGACAAGGCCAAGCATCCCCACTGCTGGCTTGGACACCTTCCCCCAGGACAACAGAGAGTCCCCCAGGACAGCAGCAAGCCCCTCACGCCCCTCGGATCGGGGATGAACTTTCCCCTTCGTTCGAACTCGGCTTGGCCCCGGCGGCTCCCGGGCTGACCCCGGGCCGAGCCCCCTGCAGCCCCCGCAGGCGGCAGGAAAGCGACCTGGGCACGGGGATTGCTCCAACACCTCCCACAGAGCCGCCGACATCAAAGGCTGTGCCGGGAATCAAAGCATGTGACAGGCAGGTGTCCGTCCCCTCGACAGGGCCGCGATTAATCACAGGGTCTGTCCCACAAGGAGATCAAACCGGGCCTCCTGCGGCTGCTGCTTAAAGCCTGCCTTCAAGTTACCCTAATTAAAGTTTTCCCCCGGCCTCCCCCGTGCTCGCCCGGCTGACTGCTGTCCCATGACCGCCCCTTTCACTCCCTAAAACAAAGGCTGCTCTGAGCAGCTCCGGGCCACGCTCGGCCGGTCCTTTCTCCTGGAGCAGCGGCAGAGCCGGAGCCTGGCGGGGACCCTTCCCCACCGCACCGAGCCCTGCGCCCACCAGGCCACCCGACACAGCCAGGGCCGCCTCGCCCGCCTTTACATTCCCCGAAATTCCGAGTATTTATTCCAGGTCCGGGACTCCCCACTTTTTCCTCCTGCTAAACTGGGACAATCAGCTGAAAAGCATCGTTCAGAGTACTTTCAGAACCCACGGAACAGCGGTGGGACCTCATGCTCTCCATCCCCCTCACCGAGATTCTCCTCTTGCCGTGACATCAATAGCGGCATTTTGATGAGAAGCAAAGGAATTGCTCCTCTCCAGCGAGGCTTTGCTTTGAAATGCTGCGGGGCCGCATAAAAGCAATCCAGGGGAGAACCAAACCGTTTCTGTAACCAAAAACTCGGCGAGGGGGGGTTAAATGCACATTTTAGACACGTCACATAATGAAGTTTTCAAGTTTTCCTTTCCTCATAAATGTGTGCATTAGTTGGCTCACGCAGGGGGGAAAAGAAAGGGGAAGATCACACGGTTGGGAAATCAATCATTTCCATGGCAAAAACCGCTCCGAACATCTCCGGCATGGCCGGGGCTCGTCCCTGGCTGCAGCCGGGGCAGGGGAGGGGGACCCCCGCTGCCGCCCCCCGGGCCGGGCCGGAGGGACGGGCGTGCCCTGGCCGGGGCAGCCGGGGGTGCTCGCTGATCCCAGCGGGGTCTCAGCTCCTCACGTGTGAGCTCGGTGTGGGCAGCTCCTCATTTGTGAGCTCGGTGTGGGCTGCCCGTGGGCAGCGGGGCCGGGCCGGGCTGTGGGGCCGCGG
>NC_031790.1:3516482-3520356 GCF_001522545.3 Parus major
TGCGGAGCAGGACGCGGCCGCCGGCACAGGGTGACTCTGGCACCGGGACAAACCTCCGCAGCCTCCCCGGGACCGCTCCAACACCTGCCCCAAACATGCCCTTTGTTAACTTTCTGAAAAGCAGCGTTTGTTGCCGAGGCCAGCCCGGGAATGCGGTGGCCGTGGCGGGGACACGGCTCGGTGCCGGTGCCGAGCTCCGAGGGGCTCCGGGCAGCTCCGGGCCGGCTCCGCCGGGACCGCGGCTCCTCAGCTCGCCGATCCTCGCACGGATTTGTCAATTTGCACAGCTGCTTCTAATCCCCGCTTTGAAGTGCCCCCTCTCTGTTTTCCTGGCTGACGGCCTCGACGCGGGGTTCCGGGGGTCAGGGCAGCAAAAAGGGTTCGCGGGCGGGTTCAGGGCAGCATCCCAAAGTTCAGGCTCTTCCCAGTCCCCGGCACCAGCATCCTCCCCAGCGGGGCTCCTGCCACGGAGCCGCCGGGAAATTCGGGCAGGGGACCCCCCTGTTAAAAAAGGTGGGCAAACCAAGGCAGGGTTGTGGTACAGGTCCGTCAGCCTCACACACACAGAGGCTAATGCAATGTTGTTCTGGTCTTGGCCTTACATTATTAATAATAATAACTGTAAAATTCTGTTACCCACAATGCGGATTTAAGTAGCCAGATAAAGACCTGTGAGCTCCACAATCTGCTCCTGGGGGAGATTGTTATCTAAATAAGATTTTTTAAAAAAAAAAAGAAATGCCCAAGGTAATAATGATAATGCTAATAATAACAATAATAGTAATAATTCCTCTTTTTAGCCTGCTTCAAGATCTAGATCTTATCCTAAACAAGAAAGTAATTCTAAACCCCAGAGAATGCATTGAGAATTAATATTGATTATTAGGAATAATATTCATACTAGGAATGACATTGCAATGTCTAGGGGAAGGATTCCTCCAGGGCCAGGTAATAATCACGATCATATTTAGTGTCTGCGCTATACTTCGTGTCCTCAAACCTGATTAAACCCTTCTGTGCCTCCCTAAATACCCAGTGTTGGAGGCAGCAGCTGTGCTGGTGGAACACCTTTAACTGGAGAACTCTCCAAACTTGAAACAGCTGCCCCTGCAGCACACCCGGCCCCAGGAGGGCTGTGGGGGTCCCCAGGAGGGCTGTGGGGGTCCCCAGGAGCCAGCAGGGTCCTGCTGCCCCTCCAGCCACCCCGACCCCTCCGAGCTCAGCCCCCTCCCCTGCTCCAGCCCCCTCCCCTGCTCCGGCTGTGCCAGGTTCTCCGGGAGACCACACAATGTGCCTGACATGCCATTTAATACAACACAATGAAATATTGAAAAGGCTTTCAAAACTCAACATGTTGAGGCAGAAATCTATGGAAGATGTTTAATACTAATTCTATTAGGCATCTGAGTTAATGAATCACAACTGTAAGAAATCATGATAATCCAGCAGGCATTAGTGACAGATTAGCTTCAAAGCCACCATAAAAGTGCCATAATGCTTACCTAGCGGGGTGATTAATGCCAGCAATACATAATGGCATTATGAGGGATGGAGCAGCACGGGCTGACAGCCCCTCTGCTCTGGCCATCGCCCCGAGTGTGGCTGTCCCTCAGCACACACCTCACTCACCTCTGCCTGAAGGAGAACCCCCAGTTCTCCTCCCAGAGCTGTGGCCCTCACAGTTCTGCTCTCCCCCAGCCCAGCACGGGGCTGCTGCGGGTGCTGGCGCTCAGGCAGGGCTGGGGAGGTTATAAAGGAGCTCAGCAGCAGCAGTCCTGCTGTGGGAGCTGCTCTGGGGCAGGGCTGGGAGGCTCTGAGGGTCCTGGAACAGCAGGATGTGGTGAGGGAGGTGCTTACAGGTGGCAAGAGAGGCTCCTGTGCTGTGGGTGTTCCTTCCTCCGAGGCATTCCCAGCTGAGGCTCTAAAGTTTGGACTCGATAATCTTGGAGGCATTTTCCATCCTAAATGATTCTGAGACTGTGATTTGGCAAACCCTGCTGTTGTCTCCTCAGGAGCTCACCTGGGCCCAGGGCTGGGGCTGCCAAAGCTGGGCTCATTCTCCATTGAGGATCACAGCAGCAGAGCTCGGATGGCTCTCGGTTCCCTGGCACCTGCTGGGCACAGGACGAGCCCTCCCGGCCCGGCTCTGGCAGCACCGCAGTCCTGAGGGTCAGCACAAACCTAAGTGGAACGAGTTGCTGCTGAATGGAACTCCACGTCTCATTATGGCTTTTCAGGATTGTTTTCTTACATCTTTATTGCTCAGGTTTGCTTAATTCTAGAGTGGATGTCTGCCAAATTGTCTATCAAATTACTTACTGGCAAGTAAACCAAGATTAGTTCACTTGAGTGCGGCCCTCTTATATTTGACTTATAGCCAAGCAAAATATGGGTTTAATCAAGGGATAAATTGGACATGATGTTTCAATGAAAGATAGCAGGGGACTCTCTGCTCAGCGGAAACAGGGGAAGGCAACACCTGAGGCAGGAGCAGAGGAGGCTCCACAGGAATCAGCTGACAATGACAGTTCTGAGGCTGTGTGAGCAGCTTGGGGACACTGAGAAACTCATCCCTCACCCAGAAAACTGCTGGACTGTGTTGTCCCTCTTGCTTTCCAGAGCTCCTGTCCTTGGTGGAGGTGAAATGATGTGGGGACTCTTCCCAGTCATTTGTTGCCCACAGTCACGTGCCCTTCTGAGAGCCCCAGGGTGCTGCTCCAGCTCCAGGTGTTGCAGCTGTGTCCTGCACAGGTCTGTCTTCCAGAAAGTCCCTCCTGTGCCAGGAGATGGGTCAGGAGCAGATCCTGTGATGCTGGCACAAGGTAGAGCCCAAGCAGACAGAGGCTGGTGAGCTCACACTGACTCAGCCTCAGCTGCTCTGGTTTGGTGTCTGAGGGAACAATTCCACCCCATCCCTGCAGCCCCACAGCTGTGAAAGGTGTTGGTTGGAAACAGAGAAAGGTGAAGCTGCAGAGGTCTGTGAGGACCATTTGGGGTTTGCCCAGGATGTGGGGCTGGCAGGTTTGGGTGAGATCTCCATCCAGTTTCTTGTGCTTCACTCGGAGCTTCCTGGAAGCAGAGTGAGACACGGGGATGTTTCTGTGCCCCAAGAGCTGCTGGCTCTGGGATGGTTCTCCTACAGTGTCACTTTAAATGCCCAGCTCCTGGCAAGAGGAATGTGGGCACATTCCTCCTCTTTCTTCCTCCTCCCTCTTTAATTTTAAGCTGTTCTCAACAAGCTCAAAAATTTGATTCCTGAAGGCTAAAAACTGGAAGGTAAATAAAAATAACCCCAAAGTTAATTATATTCTTAACAAGTCATGATTTTTTTTAAACCCATCTCGTTCCTTGTGGGGGTCTGACTCATGGCTCTGAGCACTTGCAGTTGGCGATAATATCTTGCTGTAATTTGAATTAAACCACTTGTAGCAGCGCTCTGTTCTCTAATTTCATTTAGGCCCAGTGGGTGTCCTGTCTTCCTGGAATTTGTTGGCTATCTAATGAGAAGCAGCCCGGCAAAGCCAGCTAATGAACCAAGTCTGGTGGGGCAAGAGGGATGGGCCAGGGGCTGGTGGGGACTGAGGGAGGGGTCTGTGGAGTTGTTGATGGGGGCTCCACGGGCATCAGGTGCTGGGTGGGCTGTCCCTGTGTCCCCACGGTCCCTCCAGAAACCTCTTGACCCAGAGCTGAACTCGGGCTAACCCTGAGCTCGCCCCTCTGGCCCCGGCTCCAGAGGTGTGTTTGATCCTCGCCATCTGCCCGAGTTCTCCCTAGGACAGGAGCTCTTTGCTCCTCAGGGCTGTCCCTGCCCTGGTGCCGAGGAGCAGCTGTCCCCAAGGGGCCACCAGGCCTGGGGGAGCAGGAGGGCACACAG
>NC_031790.1:3521014-3534498 GCF_001522545.3 Parus major
GGACAGCCCCGTGCTCTGTGCATCCTCCCGCTGTTCGTGCGGCGCAGCCTCGGCTCGGGGCCAGCCCCAGGAAGGGCCCAGGGAGGGGCTGTCCCTCCTCTGTCCCTGCTCTGTCCCTGCTCTGTCCCTGCTCTGTCCCTGCTCTGTCCCTGCTCTGTCCCTCCTCTGCCCCTGCTCAGCCCCAGCAGCGCTTCCCAAAGGTTTCTCTGTCCCTGCTCTGTCCCTGCTCTGTCCCTCCTCTGTCCCTGCTCTGTCCCTGCTCTGTCCCTCCTCTGTCCCTCCTCTGTCCCTGCTCTGTCCCTGCTCTGTCCCTCCTCTGTCCCTGCTCTGTCCCTGCTCTGTCCCTCCTCTGTCCCTGCTCAGCCCCGGCAGCGCTTCCCAAAGGTTTCTCTGTCCCTCCAGGACAGGCGGCTCCCACAGCTCCCCAGACCAGCCCTTGCAGTGAGTCTCTGTCACCAGAACCAGAGCTGCTCGGTGTCCCCTGCGCTGCCACTGTCACACAGGTGCTGCTGTCACACAGTGCCACAGTCAGACCCCACTGACACACAATGCCACTGTCAGAAACCCCACTGTCACAGGTCCCACAGTCACACAGTGCCACTGTCACACAGACCCCACAGTCACACAGGTCCCACAGTCACACAGACCCCACAGTCACAGACCCCACTGTCACACAGACCCCACTGTCACACAGGTCACACAGTCACACAGACCCCACAGTCACACAGGTCCTGCTGTCACACAGGTCCCTCTGTCACAGACTTCACTGCCCTGCCTCCCCAGCCCTGCTCCCCTCCACCCCTCTGTCCCCATCCCTCACCCCTCTGTCCCCATCTCTCCACCCCTCTGTCCCCATCCCTCACCCCACTGTCCCCATCCCTCACCCCTCTGTCCCCATCCCTCCACCCCGCTGTCCCCATCTCTCCACCCCTCTGTCCCCATCTCTCCACCCCTCTGTCCCCATCCCTCACCCCGCTGTCCCCGTCCCCACTCCTGAGCACCAGCCCCATGGAGCTGGCTGCTCCCCATTACTTGGGAGGAAGGAAAGGGAGGCAGCAGCCATGTAGCCAGTGCTGTTCCTTCAGGGGGAAAAAAGCAAAAGAAGGAAAAACATTTGGGTTTTTATATGTTAAAAAGAGCAAGGGGAGGAAAGGAAAAAAAAAGGAACAGGCTTCCAAAGAGTTGCTGAGTTGAATTACGGGGGCTGGGGTCGGATGATTAACAACCCTCCCGCATTTCGGCATCGCAGTCATTACTCACTCCAAACCTGAGGCTTCTCAGTTACATACCCCGGCACAGCCCGACCATTTTTTCCATTGACTGAAAACACATTCTGACTGAAAACAAACTTTCGATCCCCGAGGCTTGGCACGCTGCGGGTCCTTCACCGTGTTTAATCAACGGGAAGCTAAACACTTTCAATCTGTGATGGCTCATTTGGAGAGGGAGCTCTGGGCCCTCAGTAGGTGCCAGATATAATAACTCTCCCCTTTTCTTTTCTGAGGCCTACTCTTATAATTTTGCTATTTTTCAATGTCAGACCCATCTTTTGAAGAAATTTTATTGGATTTCCTGCTAGACTTCAGCAAGGATTTTTCTTTCTTTGGCAGAAATATCAAGCAGAACAGGGGAAAAACTCAATCATAATCTTGGAACAAGGATTATTATTAGTTGGGATTTCTTTGTCTGTTTGCACAAACACATTATTTAAGAGCTCAGCAGGTCAGCAAGCCCCCAGCCCTGGGGCTCCAGGCCCTGGTGCTGGTCTCTGCTGGCTCTGGCAGGGCAGCAGTGCCCGTGTGTGCAGGGCACAGCAAGGGGAGGCTTGGCTGCTCTTCCCTCCTCAGCCAAAACGTTTCCAAGGCTTTAAATCTTTGCCCAACCATTCAGCTCTGTGAAAAGCAGGGTTTGGGGGCAGCCAGGTGTGTGGGGGGCTTCTCTCTGGGCCAAACTGCAGGCAGGTCCTGGTGGTGCAGGCACAGCAGGTGCTGGGAGCAGGGCTTTGTGCTGACCCTCCATTCCCAAGGGAGGGATTCGGGCTGAATAAAGCCCAGGGGATCTGCAGGAACCAACTCAAGAGTTCTGCAAATGTCTCTGGTCACTGGACACTTCTCTGCCTCCATCCCGGGTCCCTGCCTGTCCCAGTTCCCTGTCCATCCTGGTCTGGGGGGTCCTGGAAGTCAGGACAGCTTTGGAGCTGCTCCTGGATGTGAGTGAGCAAACACCACCCCTGGGCTCTGTGAAACCCACATCCCACTCCTGCTCCCAGCTCTTCCCACCAAGCCCAAAGCGAGTCCCCGCTGCTGGACTGGGCTCCTGCCCTCTGAGCTGAGCAGCTTTTGCTGCCTCAAGGTTTTCCAGGGGCTCTCAAGGCTTTCCTTCTTTTTTTTCTGGCGGTGTTTGAGGTTAAGAAGAATGCTACAGGATTCAATAAATTGCTTGGCATGGCGTAGGCCAAAACAAGAAAATGTAATTCAGATTAAAGTCACCCTCCGGCTAAACTGATAGTTTATTAAATAAACTGCAGCGCTGCCAATCAACTCTGCTGGCAAGCAATCCTCTGACATTAATCTTTTCTGATGTGATTTAGGGTACACCTGGGCCTTTGTAGAGTATCTCCCATAATTTCTTTCCCATCTCTCTGGATCAAGCTGCTGTGCTTGGCTCCGTTGACAAATTCCCCAAGTAATCCCTCAAAAGATTGGAGAAATGCTCCAAACGCTCCATTAAATTTATTTTCCGTGCTTTAAGAGCCCCAAAACTATGTCCAATAAATAAGTGTTCGCTGTGATTTATTGAAATGCTGCTCTGATTTAGAGTTATAGGAGGGGGAAATATGTCACCCCTGGGAGCTGGGAGCCCAGCCCTGCGAGCGAGACCAGATGTGCCGGTGCTGGGCGGGGGGAGCCGGCCGGGCTGGGGGGGCTGCACAGCCCAGAGCTGGACCCTGCTCCCAAACCCTGGCCCAAAAGGGCCCTGCTTGAGTTTTCTTGCCTGAAAAATTTATTGTGGTTGTAGTTATTGGGAGAACCATCAAAAGAGTAATTCTGGCCCTTGTTTTTGCACAGGCCTTTTGATAAATATGATACTTAGAAATATGCCTCCCCCAAGACGGGAAAGCCATAGAGTTAAAATGAAGTAATCTGTCAGTAAACTCACTGGAATCGAGGCCAAACCGAAACCTGCGAGAGCAGGAGGGGGAGAAGGGAGCCCGTGCTCCCTGGATTTGTATCACTGCAGATAAAAGTGAGGATTTATGGCCAAAGGGCTCTGTTCTGGCTGCTCTGCTCTGTGCCCTGGGGCCCCCCACTCCTCCTGGGATCCTCTGAGTGTTCTGGGGCACGGTGCCCCAGCGGGTGCCCCCTCACTTTGGGGGGCTCAGCCTGGGGGATGCCCCAGCTGGTTCCATGTGCAGAATCCCTGGAAGCCGGGCAGGAGGGAGCCAGGGGACACATCCCGCTCCCCCCGGCCGGGCTGGCTGCAGCACCTGTGTTTACACCGGGGAGCTGCGGTTTTCTGGAGCAAAATCACTTCAGGCAGTCAGAGCTCTTTGGGCAAGGGGAGCTCCGGGGCGTGGAGCTGTCTGACAGCAGCGATGGAGCCGATAACTCCAGGGCTGCTCCCAGCAGGAGGCAACACGAAAATCCAGTCTGGAGCTCCCGCTCCGGTGCTGTGAGAGGCGGGGAGCGCCTCTGATCCACGGCCAAGCTCTCTGGGTGGGAGGGCACGGGCTGCCCCCCCCTGCCCGGGTGCTCCGGGGTGATGGGCAGTGCCAGGAGAGCCTGTGGCTCTGCTGTCCAGAGCCGGGATCAGGGATGTGGGATTGGCCCCCGGTGCTGCCCGGGACCGCTGGTGTGGGGCACAGAGAGGTCTGTGCCCACCTGCAGCCCCCCCTGCTCAGGAGGTACCTGTGGGGTACCTGTGCCCCAAAATCAGCATCGTGCCCAGCACCCGGCTTGTTCCTCTCTGCTGTCAGCCAAAACAAAGGTGCCATCCATGAGTGATGAGGCTGAAGATGCAGAGGGTGACCTGAACCCTGCCTGGCACCCAAAACGCCCCCAAGTCTTGCACCCCCAGGTTGTGCAGAACAGAGGACAGTGGGTGCTCTGGGCACCCTGACCCTGCCCGCGATGGAGAGGGAAGGATTTGTTATTCCGGGCCTGAAAGGCCACAGCTGCCACACGGCCCCGGGATGCTGTGAAGCAGAGGGGACAGGGGGTTTTGTGGGGGTCCTGGTGTGGGGAGCGGGGAAAGACAACCAGAGGGGGTGAGCAGGGAGAAGGGGGAAGGAAAGGAGCGAGGAGGCGTGTGTGTGTGACTATTCAGAGAAACAGGATTCATGGTAATTTCCTGCCAGATGCCTGAGCTCCTCCGGCACGCAGACGTTTCACATGAGAAATATCAAAGCGTTCCCAGTAACAAATGTACTTCCTGCAGCTCCTCAGATCTGCCTCGGTGCCAGGGAGCGGGGACGCCCGAGGAGCAGCGCTGCCGCTGCGGTGGGGTCCGGCCCCGGCCCGGGGGGATGCGGGGGATGCGGCTCCGGGACGGGATGTGGGGGGTGGGAAGTGCAAACCTCGATTTTTGGGAAGCGCTACCCGCACCTCCCCGGGCGCTTGTGCGCAGATTGGTCCTGACAGCTCGAATTAATCCGTCAGGGTGTGTGATCCGCGCTGGCCACGGCCCCTGACCCTATCAGCACCGCCTGAGCCTCTCCCGGCCTCAGACTGATGCCGAGTTTTATAAACATCCTGATGTCGGGGCAGGGAAGAGGGGAGGAGGAAAAAAAAGCCCTCACCACTGAGCTGGGATGGGATTTGAGATGGGATTTGAGATGGGATGGGCTCCCCCGGCCTCTCCGTGTCCCCTCAAAGCCACCCCCGGAGCTGGGGGTGCTGCTCACTGGCCCCCAGCAGCCCAGCCTCAAGGTGTCACCTCTGTCCCTGCTCTCTGAGTCTTTTTCAGCAATGTTTCTCTCACAGTTTCCCAATTTTCTCCGCAATTCTTTTTAATGCCTTAAAAAGTTGGTTCACAACCCCAGTGTAGATAAAATCCCCCCCTGTGAACTTGATCTGTTGCTGTTTTTCAAGCTCTCCCTAGTCACTGCTCGTGGGGAAGTGGAGGGTTTCATCTGATTTAACATTTTTAGTGTGTTGTAAGAGCTGGAAGATGATCCCAGTGCTCTCCAAGCAGTCAGAGGGCCCTGCCAGATTCCTCAGCATTTTGGACCTTGCAGCAAACCTCTCTCCCTCCTGCTTGTGTCTCTCAGCACTAACAAACGTGGGAGCCTTGTGGGCATGGAGCTGCTGTGTCTGGGAGAAACTCATGCAAAAGACCCAAATAATCATAAATCAATATTAACTCTGCATTGCTTATTATTTTCTGTTTATTGTCTCTTGGCCCGAGAAGTTGGTATTGACCCGGTCAGAACAAAATGTCAATAACTGCAGCCCTTGAAGGTCAGGCAAGATTGATGCCAATTAAACTCCCTGGTCACTGGTGTGGGCTGGGGCAGGGATGAGCCGTGGTGGGACAGAGGCAGCTCCTGATGGGAGAGGCTCAGGCACAGAGAGGCTCTTGGTCCTCTTTAGCTGTTTCAGGGAAGCAGAAAACCTTCCCCAGGTGAATGCAGCAGCGGGAGCTGTTTCTGCCCCTCCTGTCCCAGAGCTGTGTGGGACACGGCCATCACCCATCACCTGCTCTGGGGGGGTGTCCCCAAGGTTCCAGCCCTCCCATGGAGACTTGGCATGCAACAGGCCCCAAACTGGTGGGATCCAAGGTGAAAACTTCACCCCTTCCCTCCAGCCATCATTCTTCTCCTTCCCTGCTCATTCCTTCATGTGTCCTGCTGTCAGTGTCCTGCCCTCCTGCCAGATTTCCAGATTTCTGCCGGTCCTCACAGTGACAGGATCACAACGAAGTGATGTGACTCAAACACCTCATGTCTCCTTCCCATTCATCCCCTCAAGCACAGCTCCATGCAGGAGCTTCCCAGGGTGCTGGGGTTTCTCAGGCAGGAGCTCCCAGCCCTTTGCCACCAAGGGAAGGCTCAGCCACGGGTGGAGTTCCTGGTTCCACCCTGGTCCCAAGCCCTGATGACAGAAGCAGGAGGCTCCTGTGGGCTCGGGCCCATGGTGCCCATGGATCCTCCGTGCCCAGGCCGGTCCCACCACCCCGGCACGGAGCAGAGCCGGGCCGTGGCCCCGGCAAAGCCTCCAGCCAGAGGATGGAGCTGGCGCCGAGCCGCCCCGGGAAGGGGGGGACGTGTCCTTGGGGACTGCGGTGTCGTTCCTGGAGCCTGCCCGCTGCCTGTCACGTCTGTCACTTCTCGTTAGTGGCCGTCAGCCGGGTAACACGAGCTGACTGATGTAATCGGGGCCGGCACAGCGGCAGAGAGGGGCTCTGGAAACTTTACACCACGCGCTTTCCCAGCCTGCGCTCGTTCCTGGAAGCCGCCTTGGAGGTGACGCCGTGGCCGGCGCAGGGGACAAAGCGCGGCGATGCCACCACGGAGCTGCCCACGGAGCCCCGGCCTCTCCTCCCCGAACGGGCATCTCCCACAGCCAAGGGCGCTCCGGCGGGGCCGAGCCTGGCTGCACTCAGCCAAATAAATCCCCGCTGGGTCAGGGGAAAGGCGCAGGCAGAGCCCGGCGCTGCCGGCCCCGCGGAGCTCGCTGCGCCCTTTGAAGCCCGAGCTGCGCTCGCACCTCGCTTTGGCCCCGGGAGCTCCTGGCGCACCGTCTGCACCATCCCGGCCCTGCGGCACGCCTGGGGCTGCCAGCACGGCTGGATTTGGGGTGTTTCTAGCGTGGGTCTGGCAGGGAAGGGGGATGATTGAGTGGGGATTGCTGCCGTCCCTCTCACCCCTTCTGCAACCCCGTGCCACGGCACCGGCTTGGACCCTGGGAACCCCGAAACTGCTTCAGCAGAATTTTGCTGGAAGGAGGAATAAAGGCATTGGGATCTGGGCTGAGTCCCACGTGTATGGCAAAAGAAGGTGGGAGAAAACCTTCTCCAGCCGTGCCAGGTTGTGTCCATCCTCTCCAGCTGTGCCAGGCACCATGGCAGAGCCACCCATGGCAGAGCCATGCATGGCTGGGGCCAGCATGGGCTGTGGGAAGGGATCTGGGGGGCAGGAGGAAAAGTAAAAGAAGGGGTTGAGTCACCTGAGAGTTTCTGTGGGGTGGGGAATGGCAGCACTGAGGTCTCCCCACTCCTTCCTCCCCACCCAGGGCTGACAACTGCGGTTCCCACATCTGGAACAAACTCCAACAGACTGAATTCCATTAAAACTGCACCGTGTCAGCGCTCCCAGGGAAATCCCCCCCGGTGCTAGGGGCAGGATGGTGCTGGGGGTGTCCTGGAGCAGGGCAATACCCGCCTTGGCACAGCGGGAACGAAGGGATGGCAGCCAGGGTGGGTGGTGGGGACAGCGCTGGCACTTCCCCCAGCCTTTCTGGATCAACTTACATGGCAGGGTTTGGTGGTTTGTTTGCCAAAAATACTTGATCACTGGAAGTGTCACGGGTGAGGAGCGAGCGCATCCGGCACTTCGGGGAGATCGATACCTCTGTGGTTGTAAATATCCCAGGAAATCAATGGAGGATGTAAAATGGATTTCGTCCATTTTCACTTTTAACATCTCTTTGTAATAAAAATGCTATTTTAATAAATGGAAACGGGGAGATTCACTGCTGGGCCACAGTGGGTCTCGGCAGCGCTGGGTTTTTGTCATTCCCTGAGCTCTGCCAGTGCAAAACCCCTGGATGATGTGGAACTGTTCCATTTCATCCTCTGCCCCTCTCCCCGGATCCAGAGCCTCCCACTGCCCTGCCCCAGCCCGGCTGCAGCAGCCTTGGCTCCCTCTGCTGCTCCAGGGCTGTTTCCTTGTGCGAAGCTCCGTGTTTCCAAACCTCCCAATCCCTCGGAGCAGGGATTCAGCCCCGTGCCCAGATGTGTGGGTGTCAGCCCGTGGCACAGGGTGGGGTTGATTCTCTCTGATCCCACCAGCTCTTCCCTTCCTTTCCAGGTGGGTCCTGACCCCACAGAATGAGCTGCACCGAGGCGGGGATGGGCCTAAACAAAATTTTTTTCTTCCATGGATGGAAAAAGGGCCCTCACTGCACCCTGGGCAGTGATGAAAATGGAATCTTCACCTCTTTGTAATTGCTGTGCAACAGCCACTTGTTAATTACATCATAAAACCTCTTACCATGTGAGAGATGGATTTATGGATGAAATTCCCTGATCAATATGCACAGCAGCACCAGGAAGAAACGTGTAGCAGGGAATATTTTTTAATTCTTGCTGGTAATTATTTCTCTCTGGCTTAATATTTGCTGACCTTGGAGAATGTAAAAGGAAAACAGAAAGTCTGAACATGGAGCCTGTCCCGTGGGGACCTGCCGAGGGAGATGCCCATGAAAGAACAAGACACCAAAAATCCCTTGTGGCAAAAATCCTCTCTCATTGCCCAAGCAGATGTGGCTGTGGAAGAGAGGCCGGGGCAGGGCAGCTCCAGGGTCCAGCCGCAGCCCCTGCTGCTGTGTCCCTCTTCAGGCAGGAAGGCGAGGGCTGTGCTGCACCCCAGGGCTGGATGTGGGAGAAGAGGTTGGGGAGAAGGAATCCCGAGGGAGCAGGCAGCCCTCTGGAATTCCTCTCCGTGGGTTTGGCATCGTCCCTCTCAGAGCGGCGCGTTCTGCGGCAGGGCCGGGGCACAGCGGCCGCCTGGGCTGAGCCGCTCCTGCCTGCAGCTCCTGGATAACAACCGCGTATTTGGGCGGCTTCAGGTGCTTAACCTCTTACTAAATGTTTGTTAACCGGATTTATCCGGTGGCTCGGCGTTAGCAGAGCACGGGCAGGCTGCTGGAGCAGGGAGGGAGCGGGCTCGGTCCCTTTGTCTGGGAACGCGGTGCCGCTGCCCGGGCCGGTGCCCGCAGAGCCCCGCCCGGCCCGGGGAGGGCACGGACGTGTCCGGGCAGGGTCCCAGACATTCCTGGAGACGCGCACCTGAGTTCTGGCAGTTCCCAGGGCAATTAGCAGCTCTGTGCTAACCCTGGGTTTCTCCTCTGTCTAGGCAGCTCCTCCATCAAGGTGTGGATCTGCCGTGTCTGGGCGCTGGCAGTGACGCTCGGGGAGTTTAATTGGGGAGTTTAATTAGCGACTTGGCACGACGAGCCAATGCTTGTGCAGCCATCCCAGTGGCGAGGCCGGGAGCCCCGCACTGCCCCAGCGCTTCCTCCCCTGGAGAAAAGCTCTTGGGCTGCCTCCAGCTGTGCAGCATCCCTGCTGCTGCCGCTGGGGCAGGGAGGTGTTCCTGGAGCAGGACAGACCCCAGGACACCGCTCCCAGCCCCATCCCAGCTCTCCAGACCCCAGCCGGAGGTGCTGGGTCCCCATCATCGCTGAGCCAGTGGCACCGGGCACAGACACCTCGCAGTCTCCAGGAGTGGAAGTCAGCACATGGATAATTACAAGGCAGAACATCTCCGTGCCCTGTGACTAAGGCAACATGTAGAGCAAAGGTAGGAACGAACCACCAGAAGAGCAAATAAATAAAGAAGGCAGCTTTAATAATGGGGTAATTACCCAGCTTAAGTACACAATCATCTCGCATTTTGCTAAACTTTATGACACATGATGACAAGTTAATAAATGAGATGTCTTACCAGCAGTAAAACAGCTGTTACCAGCCACCTTGTATGTCTGAGTAGCCCAGAGCAAAAAAACCCACCAAGCCAAATGAAAAGAAACTGGTTATTTCTGTTTGTGAAATAGCCTGGGTAATAAATCACCATTAATGATGCTGTCACTTATCAAAGGGAAAGCTCTTGTTGCAAAAGCCTTTGAAGTCATGGCACCTATAATTTCCTAACTATAAAAAGGTACCTTTGTGTGTGTGTCATACCTGGAGCCCGCAGCAGGCAGGAGGTGCCAGGAGTTCAGCACCGCCCAGCCCGGCAGTGAGCAGGGGGTGTCCGGGCTCGGGCTGGGCTGCACCAAGCCCCGGATCTGGCAGGGATCCATTAGTGATGGTTTAAAGGTGGTTTTCCTCTTCTCCCTCCACCTAATACCTTGTTTACCCAGGAATATTAGGGTGGTTAATTCATATTAATTAACAGGGATCTAATGTGGTTAAAATAATCAACTTGGCATCTGCAGTGGCGGGATGGGCTGGGATCAGAGCGGAGCCCCCTCACTGCCCGGCCCTCACCGACCCTCGTGGGGCAGCCCAGCTCTTCTGCCCTCCCATCCTCGTGGGGAAACACCAACTTTATTAATGGTGGCACAATTATCACGTTCCAGTGAGAACCCTCATCCACACCCTGTCCTGGAGACACAGCAGCAGCATCTGCTGGGCTCCAGCACCGCTCTCCCTCCTGCCCCAGCCCTTCACTGCACTGCCACCGAGCCTGGTGTCGGGGTGACGGTGACAAACGCTGCCCTGAAGAGGAGCAGCCTGGCTGTCACCCGAGACAAAGTCCTCTGTCACCAGAGAGTGAGAACACCTGAGCTAAAGGAACCTCTCTCCCTCAGGTGTGAGGAAGCAGCAGGTGACGAGAGGCAGAGCACGGGTGACAATGCTGTGTGTGTGCTCGGGGCCGTGGGGACACTCAGGAGCCAGCAGGGCTCTGTCCAGGGCTGCAGAGGGGATGTGCAGAGCAGGGCAGTCCCTCCTGCCCCAGGGCACTCACAGATGGGGAAGTGGCTTCCATGGCAAGATCTCACCAAACTCGAGGCTGCCAAAGCTGGGCTGGTGGAAGCCCAAGGCTGAGCTCTCCCCAGCATCACATCCAAGAGCCTCCAGCCAAGCCCAGCCAGGACAGGGGGATGCACCCACGGGGTTGGAAGCCTCGGGGGTTTTTGGCATTGCCAGAGCCAGCCAAGGCAAGCGGGGCGAGCCCCAGGGGGAGCAGGGTCACAGCTCGGCAGCGCTGGCTCTGCCCTGCCCTCAGCACCTCCAGCACATCCCCTGAACAAAGAGGGGAGTTCTGCTCCCCAGAACACCCCTCTCTTGAGCAGGAATGTGTTTCTTTTCTGGAGACCTAGGGAGGCTTTTTTCCCTCCTCCTTGACTACTAAATGAGGCAGCTCCTCTGTAGCTTTGTCATTTCTCTCCTGCTGAAGACACTTTCTTTTCTTCTCATCTGAGCGGCAGGCACCTCACCCGCCTCATAAGCATCTGCTGCAAGAAGTCTTCACCTGTCACCTCTTCCCAACTGACTTGAGAAAACAGGATAGGAAAGCTATAAATAATTAAGACCCATCCAACACAGGTGCAGCACTAAATATCAAACCTGCCTGAGCATCTCCAACACTCCCTTGATAGCCAAGGGGAAGCTAACCTAGTTTGGAAGGAGGAGGAGAAGAGAGGCAGGAGCCACACACTGAAATTGTGGCCAAACTGGTTCTGGCCCCGTCAAGGACTCCTGACCCAGGAATAACCCACGAGAGCTGGCGCAGTGCAGTGCACCAGGCCAAAGGTTCACATCATCCAAAGGACCTGGACAAGGCATCCAGGAGAGAAGAGGCTGGCCCAGGGGAGGCAGCCTGTCCTTTCCCCGGTGTCTGTGGGGGGAGAGAGGAGCCTCGTGCCTGCCTGTGGCTTCTCCCTGTTAAACATGCACCATTTCCCAAGCCGATCCTCCAGCCGTCTCCGAGCTTGTAAGAAGTTAACATCAAAGCTGTGGAAGGGAGGGAATGGCAAGTGCTGGAGAGAGATGTCACATTAGTGTCTGGCTCTCCCAGAGCTTCTGCATTTTAAACTTTGCTCGTCAAGGCTTCCACTCCGTGGCCCTGCTTCAGGGAGGGAAGAGAGGCCACATACCAAGAACTCTCCTCCTGCTCGGGAGCAGCTTCAGGGCAGCCCTGGGATGGTCCTGGCCTGAAAGAGCTGCAGGGAGGGCAGGAGTGCCCCAGCCGGGCTCCTAGGCGCCTCGGAGGCCGTAAATCTGCTGCCACCAGGGCATGACGAGGCTGAGGGCGAGATAGAAACTTCCCCTTTGGGCACTTCTGTAATTGTTGGTGAGGGCGGCTGCTCAGCAGAGCGTGATTGAATTCCCAAGTGAGCAACCAGGGAGATAATTAACTTTGGAACAACTTACCTGTGAGACAAAGTATCCATCACTCAAGGTCTTTACAGAACAACCGATACCCTGCTGAAAGCTCCTGGAGGTGACCCCGCAGCCCAAGCGGTGGGAAATATCCTCCTGGGACTGGAAAACGCTGATTTACCTGAATCTAAATGATCTGCAGGAATACTCCTGGCTCCAACTGGCAACAAAAGATAGGTGAGCAGCATAATGTGCTGTCAGGCTGCCCGGGCCTGGGGACAGCAGGGTCACCCCCAGCCAGCGGCTGGGCACGCTCTGCTCCCCATCCCCAGGAGCCACTCGGCTGCCTGGGAAGTGACATTTCAGCTCTCCCACCACTCCAGCTCCCCACAGACCTTTCCCCACCCACACACACGCATGCCTGATATTTTATTTATTTTTTATGTTTGATTTTACCCTGGTTCAGTTTGAAATAACGAGCGTTTTGGGGGCAGAGTGTGCTGGTTAGAGCTGGGACGTCTCCTGTCGCTTCTGAATTCTGGGGGCAGCCTGCATAGGTGGGATTTGTCTCCCCGTGTATGCCAAACACAGAACCACCAGCGTTTTACCCGAGGATGAAATGCCCTTTTGTGTCCATTTGTGTCGTGGTGGGAGAGGTCAGGCAGAGGAGCAGGAGGAGGCAAAGCAGCCCAAAAACCTCTCCAAGTTTTACTGCAAAACTGCACCAAGAAACGAGCCTGGGGCTCTCCCCACACCCAAAGGCCTTCTCGGCTCAGCCTGTGCTGGGCTGTGCAGGGAGGTGACCCCAGCCCGAGCCCCCCTGCCCTGCCCTGCCCTGCCCGAGGGACCCTCAGCTGCCCAGGGAGCTGCTTTTATTTGGGCTCCATGGCACAGCCCTGGAGATTTACTGCGGGGCTCCTTTGATGTGGGCCCCTGATAAGCATCAGGAATATTTTGGTTTCATGACAATGTCAGCCCATGGCTCTGGCTGGGGGGGTTTATGGGCAGCGATGTTTCCTGCAGCTATTGAGGCTGCCACATTCCTTGGGCAGGCCAGCCAGTAAAAGGGAATCGTAAAACCCCCTCTGGAAGGGTTTATAAACAGAGGGAAGCTTCTCCTTTAAGGGAGAGGAGCGGGGAGTATTTCCATTTCAATCAGGGGCATCTCTGGAAGCAGAGCACAGCCAGGGCTGCAGAATTTGTCAGGGGATTAGCTGAGGAACAGAGCAAGTGCAGGGTTTTTCCCCTTCGCACTCACTCGCCTGTTATTCCAAATTAGGCTCTTGGTGCTGGGCTTGGGGGAGGGTAACGAAAAGCAGAAGGGAGCTGGGAGAGCCTGGCTGGGGGACAGGGACAGGGACAGGGACAGGGACAGGGACAGGGACAGGGACAGGGACAGGGAAAGGGACAGGGACAGGGAAAGGGGACAGGGA
>NC_031790.1:3535755-3536553 GCF_001522545.3 Parus major
GGGACAGGGACAGGGACAGGAGCAGGGACAGGGACAGGGCTGCATCAGGCCCTTGGCAGCCTCCAGAACTGAGTTCCCATTCCTCCAGCGTTTTGGGGATGGATGTTGGGGCAGAAATAGGGACGCCTTCCTCACACATCCCTCCTGGACATGCCAAGTTTTCCTCCAAGGGTGGCAGCCCCAGGCCTGAGTTCTGGGCTTTAAAGACAAATGATTAATGCCCAAGATGTTTGAAGTGCCCCATGGTTGGGAGATTTCCAGTGATGGTTTCCCTGAACTTTTCCGAAACACGGGGTGGGGGCAGTGGGAATATTTCAGTCTTTGCAGGCAGTGAGAGCCCCTTGGCCTCAGGTCAGGGAGGAGGAGAGTGGCAGCTCCAGGAGTGCAGGTCACCCAGCCAGAAAGGGACTGGGATCCATCCTGGAAGCACTGGAGGCTCCATCCCTCCATCCCCCTGCTCAGGAAGCTTTTCCAGAACCTCTCTCTCCGGATGATCTTCAGCTTTCTTGTCATTTCCAGCCTAAACCCTTCTCATGGCTAATTTATCCCCTTTGTCCTTGTGCCAATATTGTCCTTTCACTTAGGCAGCTCATCCCCTGCCTGTTGTTTACCCCTCTGTGTTTATAGGAGCCATCATTTCCCTGCTCGGCCTCTGCCCTCCTGGATAAACAACCTGAGCTCGGATGCTTTGCAGTTGCTCTTCCCTGGCACCACTGCCCCAGCGCCCCTGCCAGCCTGGCACGGGGCAAACCCCCATCCCTGCATCCTCTGGGACCTGCAGCCCCCAGCCCTGCATCC
>NC_031790.1:3539866-3543389 GCF_001522545.3 Parus major
CAGGGATGGGGTCCATCTGTCTGTCCCTCAGGGATGGGGCAGGGGCAGTCTGTCTGTCCCTCAGGGATGGGGCAGTCTGTCTGTCCCTCAGGGATGGGGCAGTCTGTCTGTCCCTCAGGGATGGGGCAGTCTGTCTGTCCCTCAGGGATGGGCAGTCTGTCTGTCCCTCAGGGATGGGCAGTGTGTCTGTCCCTCAGGGATGGGGCAGTCTGTCTGTCTGTCCCACAGGGATGGGCAGTGTGTCTGTCCCACAGGGATGGGGGTGCCCGGGGCTCCAGCCCTGAAGCCGCTGCCTGGGCAGGAGGTTGTGGGTGGCTCTGAGGGGTTCCCAGACCCAGGTCAGGCTGGGCAGGGGGGCACAGCTTGGCACCAGAGCACACAGAGGTTCCTTCCGAAGTCAAGTCAGCGTTTTCTTGTTCTTTGTGCTGCACTGAGCCCCCGGCCCCTCTCTCTGAGGGGAGGAAAAGCGAGGGGGGCTCTTTGGACCCCTGAAACCCCCCAGGCCCTGAGCTCTTGAACCAGGACATGCTTGCCAAGAAGAGCCGCCCAAAGCAAAGATTTCTGCTGTGTTATTGTGGGGAGATGGGAACCCTGGGAGGGGGGACAGGATAATCACGGCAGAGATGAGAACCTGGCTGGGTCTCACCCGTCCCCGAAGGCAGCAGCAGAGATCAACTCACCTCATTATCGGAAAGTTTTTGTTTAATAACCCAGGGTAATAAAATGCACCTCTGGAGGGCTCTGCCCAGATAAAAGAATGTTTATGGTGATAAAGAGTTTTGAATTTAGCTGCCACAAAGAACGAATGAAAGCCCTTTGTTCCCCCAGGCTCTGCGGGTGACCTTGGCCGTGGCTGTGGCAGCAGCTGGGCCAGGATGGGCGGACAGGGAGCTCGGAGTCCTGCTGGAAGGACTCCAGGAATTCCCTGGGATCCCCTGGAGCCGGGGCCATGTGTTGGTGGTGACAGCAGGATGCAGGTGAGCATCTTCCAGAGCAATGCCATTTCCAGCAACGGCAGAGCCAGAGCTTTCAGAAGGGGCTGGAGAAAGCCCCGATGCCCCAAAACCCCCGAGATTCCAAAGGGCAGGAGCAGAGCCTCGTCCAGGGACCAGAAACAGACCCTGGCTGCTGCCAAAAAGAAGGAAAAGAAAAAAGGAGCGAACGGCAACAACAAAAATCCGATCCCAGATTGTAGATGTAGTTGGGAAACCGATGTTATGCAAATGAGTTCACTTCAAAAGCTAATCACTTTGAAAGGTCAAAACTCACAGTCATAATCGGACTAAACAAAAAGCTAATTAGAGGCCTTTTGTGTGCCTAAATGAGGCCGGGGAGTTCCCCCTGCTCCCAGGGGTGAGGGGTGCTCGGGAGGGCTCTTGGCAGGATTAGTTCTTCCGAGGAATTCGCCTCACGCCGGGTGAATGGAAATAATGATCCAGGAGCGGAGCAGAGCCCTGGGCTGGAGTCACATCAAACTCGGGGATACACCGAGGGAGGCGGAGCTGGAGCGGGAGGCTCTCGGGGTGCTGCTGACACGGGAGTGATGGTGCTTCATCCTCACCTTCATCTTCACCTTCATCTTCAGCTCCATCTCATCTCCATCCTCATCTCCATCCCANCGGTGTGCCAGCTCCTGCCAGCACCAGGGCGAGCCCCAGCACAGAGAACGGCACCAGGAGGAGATGGGACTCCCCGTGCTCAGAGCTTGGGAAGTTCCTTGGCTCCCCAGCAGGACAAACAGGTTTGGTGGGTGGCGTGGAAAAGAAGAAGGGAAGCTTGGCCCAGTGCTCCGTGCTGGGATAAAAGAATCCCAACCCAGCACTGGGGCAGTCACCAGCCGTCCTCTGTCCCCAGAGGTGTCCCCAGTGACATTTCTTTTTACTTTTCATGGGCTTTCCGTGACTCCCGTGGCCACAGGAGCAGGACAAGGAGGGGCAGAGCTCCCAGCCCAGCCTCCTTCTGCCCTGGCCCATATTTCACAGGAGGGCAGATACCCATCGGCCGTGTCACGGTGGAAAACCAAGAACTCAGAGCAATTTTAAATGAACTTTCAAAATGATGAACAAAGAGCCCTTGTCCATGTTATACAGGAAATAAATCACCCCAAAATGATAGTTGTAATTCCCAAAAGTACACAGAGAATTGATTTTCCGATGACATTTATCATGATAAACCGGTACGGCAGCATACAGGCACATCTTAAGCTGCAGCTGGCTGACTCCCTCCCATTTATCACCTGTCCCATCTTGGCCAGCCACATTTGCACTGTTGCACAAGTGATTATTGCTGCTCAGGACAGCAGTCCTGGGCCGGTTTCAGCTCAGCCTGCCCGAGCCCAGGGCTGGCTTTGCCTCTCGCCCCGCGCTGACTCAGGGCAGAGAGGCACTGCCAGGCTCCTGAGCGTGGAAACTCTGCCTGGCTGGACATGAACTGCACCTGGGAACTGCAGATCAAAAAACAGGTTGGGTCTGGCTTGGTTTAAGCCTCCCTCCAGCCCTGGGCATTCCCAGGAGTGAAACTTTCCTGAGTGAAGCACCTGGAGCAGCTGATCTGGACATGGGGTGAGGGGCTGGAGGCTCCTGCAGGGACAGGGACAGGGACAGGGACAGGGACAGGGACAGGGACAGGGACAGGGACAGGGACAGGGACAGGGACAGGGACAGGGACAGGGGAGGGATGTGCCAGGTCCCTCCTGGGGGAGTGAAGGTGCCAGACTGCTCCTACTGCAGCTCAGCCCTCCTGACATCACAGATCCATAGAATCATTCAAATTGGAGAAGCTCTCCAAGACCATCAAGTCCAACTGCCAACCTAACACTGCCATCCTCACTAATCCCTGTCCCCAGGTGCCACATCCACACATTTTCTGAACACTCCCAGGGGTGGTGGCACCACCTCTGCCTTGAGCAGCCTGTTCCAGTGCTCACCACCCTCTCCATGAAGGGACTTTTCCTAATATCCAACTCACACCAGCTGGGCTGATACCAGCACCAAAGTGCCTTGCTTTGGCTTTGGCTGTGCCCAGGAGATTCCCTGCAATGTGCTGCAGTGGGGCAGGGCTGATGCAGAGCACAGCCAGTGCCAGGCCCCAAGCATCCCAAAAAGGAGCTGCCGGTGCAGCTGGGCTTCGTAGTGAAAGCCAAAACTCTTCCCAAAAGCTGAGGACACTGTCCCAGCAAGCAAAGCAGCTCAGTTGGGATAACACTGGATCCCCAGACAGGTTTTTAAATTCTTGGGGCCGTGTGTCTCCCTTTGTCAGAGCCTCGCCAGCCTCCCCCACTCACCTTTATTTGTCTGAGTGCTGTAGCAGCAGCAGTGTTTTGGCTTTGCAGTCACCACATGCCCAGTTTACAGCCCATACCCCAAAGAGCAGAGGCAATAAAGGCAGCCCAGGAAACAGGGATGTCATAAAGCCGAGCTCCTCGGCTGTGTGCGGGGAACAAAACATCACACACCTGCTTTGGGGAGGGGGAAAGGATGGGAAGGGGGCTGCTGTGCCGGGGCTGGGGCAGTCTGTCTGTCCC
>NC_031790.1:3546115-3556994 GCF_001522545.3 Parus major
CAGCTCCATCCCAGCCCCATCCCCAGCTCCTCCTCCTTTCCCCATCCCTCAGTGCCGTTTGGTGCCAAGGTGGGGCTCAGCTCCAGGACTTGTCCTGGGTTTGGCCCCGGGCTCTGTCGGTCCTGGGGGCCCCAGCGCTGCCCCTGGGGACTCCCAGTGTTCCCAGTGCCTTTTGATGCTTCCCCAGGAGCAGCCCCCGGGCTCGGCCGGCTGTCAGCAGCGCCGTCACTCCAGCTGGAGTCCTGTTGCCAAGATATGGATTTGGTTTTAATAACAGTTAGTGCAAACATTGTAAATTTACTGCTGCTAGAGAGACTTTTTGAAAATGTCCAACTCTGGCCATAATTTTTCACTCGCTCCAGCTGTTTGTGCTCTGCTCATACCTGACGTGCTGCTTTGAAATAGCAATCACTGTATTTATAAGAAGGGAAGGACTCATAAATATGTCAGGAGTGGAATATACAACGCCATATTTCACCATTTTCTATTTTAAAATTGTGAGTTATGGCTACAGAAATGTGGTCCCATTAAAGGTGATATGATGTATTTTGTGTCTTGTTCAGGAGCCCATCCATCACCCAGACAATAAAGAAAACCGCACTTACTTTTTTTCCCTGTCGTCTGTAATTTATGATGCCCAAAAAGCTGTAACCTTTTGGCAGGCTTTGCAGAAACTGCTGCACTGTTAGCAACTAAATAACCTTTTATAAGGTTTTAAATGTGTTGCTACAGTCTCAATGCACTTGCTGTATTGATCCAGAAGATCCTGCAAAAAAGGGGAAAGGAACATGATCTATAACAGGATCGATAACGGTGTATAGATTGTTGAAAGATGCTTCTAATGATTTTTGCCAGCCATCATCTTTCAACGTGCAGCTCCCCATCTTTGGGGCTTCAGTCTCTGCTCAAATTAATTAACCTTGCTCAGACTGCCTGTGCCAGACAGGGCTGGGGAGGATGCGCTGTGCTCCCAGCCAGGTCAGGCAGGGTGGTGACAATGGGTGTCCCTGGCAGGGAACCGACCCCAAAACCAACCCCCAGACCCCGGTCCAGCCTGACAGGGTGTGACAATGTGACAGGGTGGTGACAATGGGTGTCCCCAGCAGGGAACCGACCCCAAAACCAACCCCCAGGGTGACAAGGATGGCAAGAAGTGGGGTGTGCAAGAGAAGCTCTCCCACAGCTCCCACTGCCCCTCCCCACTTTAGGGAAGGATATTTCTGGGTTTTCCCATTGCAGAGCTCTGTCCCTTCATGTGAAGCGTTGGGCACCCATCCTCCTTTGGGCATCAGAACCTCTGGAGTGTCCCCAAACCTGGTGGCACCCCGCACCCAGGGCTCACTGGCGTGTGCCGGCTGCCGATGCTCCGGCTGGTGGGTGCAGGATTCAATCATTAATCCTCATCCCAGCTTTAAAAGTGCTGAGTGGAAAGCAATTCCATGGAGAAGTCGCTGTGTTCAGAGGGGGATTTAATGGAAAATCAAAGGGGAGGGAGCAGAGGCGGGAGGGGCACGGCCGGGCTCTGGAGAGCCCAGCAGAGCTTCCCTCCCACCCGGCCACCTCGCTCTGTCATTGCTGTTTCCCCCCAAAGCAGCCACCAAATCATTATTAACATTATAAATAAAATGAGAGGGCAAGTTATTAAATGTAAAATATGTGGAGTCCTCCTCGAACTCACTGCGTAGTTCATAAATATGATGGCTTAATTTCATCTGTAATCCGAGCGGCTGATGAAGCATTACACAGCTCCCTGTTAATTGAAGTTGTTAACAAAGCTGAAGAGGGAGATTATTATGTATAGACTTTTATCCTTCAGGGGTATCATCATAACAGATCATAAATGGAAATGAATTCATGGCTCCCACGTGGTTTAGTGCCAGGCGTGTGGCCAGCGCAGCCCTGGGGATGGGACACAGGGCAGGTCCTGCCTGGGAGGGTCCCCTGTCCCCTTCCACAGCCCCAGCCCTGAGCCCTGAGCCCTGAGCCCCGGCCAAGCTCCCGGCTCTCCTCGCAGCACCTTCAGCATGAGCTTCCTGCAGCCCAGCTCTGGGTTTGTGGAGCCTTTGGAAGCCTTTGGCTGTGATGTGTGATCATTGCCATGGGCTGGGGCACGCCATTCCTCAGGGGAGATGGAAAATCCATTCCCTGGCCGCTGTATCCCAGCCGGAACGCTCAGGTGCAGGAGGATCCTCTGAGCTGGGGCCAGTTATTTACTGTGGAGCATGAGGCAGCTCCTGCGAGGGCTCCTGGGGCTCCATTCATTTCCCAGCTCCACGGACAAAGGGTCGTTACCATCCCAGACAGGAGCATCCATGTTTCCAGCACATTGCTTAAAGCAATATTTTCCTTTGGCCTCTGTTGGCAATGGGTTGTTTGTTATATGGAGAAGTGGCTGCCAGGTGTTAGAAGCTGTCTGGGAGCAGAATCTCCCTTCCCTTGGCATTCTGTGCTCACTCCTTGCTCCCCACAGAGCCCTGGGAGATGCTTCCACAGCGAGTGGGTGCCAGTGCCCAGCGCAGGCCCCCGGATCACCCTGTGCCCAGCCAGGGGCTGCAGCCTGCGTGTCTGGGCTGTGCTGCTTCCAGGTGCAGTTATGAAAACACACAATGGCGTTTCCTTCTCCTGGACCCCATTGGCTTTTTCCACCCTGCACATTATCCAGGAAATTCTCGTCTATACCTTGGAGGAGTTGCTGTGATTATCTGGAACACGTTACTTGCACACAGCAAATGCAAATTAATGTAGTCTTCACATTTCGCCGTGGCAATAAAGGGGAATGTTGACATCAGCCTGAAAGTAGAATTAACTTTTGCATGATGTGGTGTGAGCGCGAGGTGTTGAAACCCGCGGCCGAGACTTTCCAAGTCACAGTAAAGAACTGTTCTGGCAGCGTTTCCAGGAGCAGAGGTGAGCTGAGTGCTCTCTCTGTTCCAGCCTGGATTATTGCTTTGCCGGCCTTTCCAAACCCTGCCATTTTGTCTCGTTACCTCTAATGCGCTCCCTGCTTTATTGCAAGCTCATCTCCTTAGGAGGGGAGAGTTACGGCGCTGTCGGGCTCTGCTGCTCTCGGCTCAAGAGCCGGCTGCTCCCGGCAGCTCCGGCCTCCCCTGGCCCCGAATCCCCCCAGCATCCCGGGACCCCCGAAGTGGAGCAGGCAGGGCTGGGGGGCCGGCTCCTGCAGCCCCCGAATCCCCCCAGCACCCCGGGACCCCCGAATATGAGCAGGCAGGGCTGGGGGGCCGGCTCCTGCAGCCCCCGAATCCCCCCAGCATCCCGGGACCCCCGAAGCGGAGCAGGCAGGGCTGGAGGGCCGGCTCCTGCAGCCCCCGGCAGCCGCAGCCCCTCCGGATCGGTGTTAACACCTTGTCCTCGGCGGCGTCACCCTTAAATCACGGCTGAGGCTCAATGGGAAGGGACAGGGCTGAGAGCCCTATCGATCCCTTCTGCAGCGCACGGGCTCCCAAACCCCCGGCCAGAGCAAAACCCGGCCTGGAGCTCGGGCTGCTGCCCCGCAAACGTGTCCTGGGGGCTTCTCAGGCTTGGGCTGAGCAGGGCTGCTCCGGGGCTGGGCTTTCAGGGTGTGCCAGGAGCCAGGAGAGCACCCCAGGACCCCCTCTGTGGGGAGGGGCTCACAGAGCACCCCAGCACCTTTCCACAGCTCCGGGGAGCGGTGGGAGCAGCTCTGGCTGCCCTGGGGGCTCGGTGTGACCCTTGGAGGGGTCAGCACCTCCCTCCCTGGCCAGGCTCCAGGACAATTCGGGCTGAGTGGGCTGTAAATGGGGAAGAAGGGAAAACAAATGATGCCAGCAGCAAGTGAAGGAAGTGTAGGAGCATTATGTAAAATATTAAATTTAATGCTATTCCATTTTCCATCTCAGTTATTAAATTAACTGAGAACTATGCTTGCACTTAAAAGATTCCTGTCATATTTTATGCACACGATGATCTCAGAGTAATTCGTGTTAGAAATATGTCATGTTAAATTACAGATACCAATAAACCTTACTTAAACTCGGCATTGATCATGCATGGGAGATAAACTCCTCAGGGCCAGATCCCCCCAGTCGTGCACCCCCAGCTCTTCTCCCCTCCCTGGGATGGGACAGCGAGGGACAGAGGGGGAAATTTCCTCTCTTGCCTCCCCAGGCAGGGCTGGGGCCAGGCAGAGCCAGCAGGGCACGGCAGGAGCAGAGGGGACACGGTTGGGGTTTCTCTCCTGGGGACAGCAGCTCTTGTTTGACGTGCTGGGAGAGCCGAGGTGTGCAGAGCAGGTGAGGGGTGACGGCTCTCCCTGCCGGGGTGACACCGCTTATCGGCAGATTTGGTGTCACCGTAGCAAACGTGGCACGGTGACAGCCTGTCTCGTGTGTGGTGTCACCTCTGCTGGCACAGGCCCATGGTCCCAGCTGCCCCCTCCCCGCAGCAGCAGCCTCCATTCCTTTGCTGAGCTCTGTAAATCCCCTCTCCGTGCAGTGCTGGGAGTGCTGCTTTTCGGGGTGCCGAGACTGCACCTGCTCAGAGACACCCCTGAGCCTGTAAATGGGGACACTGGGGCAGGGAGGGCACCCCCAAAACACAGCCCACGGCTGCGGGGCGAGCTCCCAGAGCCCCCAGGGCAGGCACGGGAGTGAGTCCCTGGCACGGGAGGGCAGCCCTGGCTTCCAGCTCTTGCCCTGAGAGCGAGCCAGAGGTGCATTAGAGGCGCCAGGCTCGATGCGAGAGGGAAAATGCTAATAATAGTTCTGGGCAGAAGGGGAGCACAGTCCCTCCCTCCTGCACAGCCTCCTGCCGCCTCTGGTCACCAGCCCCCCGGGGGATGCTCCTGCTCTGGGACCACCCTGTGCCCCCACAGCCCCAGAGGACGGTCCCCATCTCCACAGCCAGCACATGAGGACAGCAGAGCCCTCGGAGGGACAGGAGCACCAAACCCCTTCCCAAAACCCATCCTGCAGCGTGCCCAGGGCTCGCAGCGCTCCCACACTCCATGGCACGGCCCTCATGTGATCCAAGGCTTGGCTTTTCCTTTATGAAAATCCTCTGCCTGCGCACAGGAATCACAAGCTCTGGCTGCCCTGAGGCTGCTCCCACGGCGGCTCTGAGGCGTTTCAGGGCAGTTTGGCTCCTGCCTCCCCTTGAACAGCACCGATTGTTGGGGGAGCAGGGTCCCGGCCGCCCCCGGGCAGCGCCGGCTGCAGCGCCCGGCCAGGACGGGCTCATCCCGGGGATGGACTGGAGCCCCTCGCTTGTCCTCACCCTGAGTGACCTGATGGGAAGAGCCAGTGTCCCTGGGACTGCTGCTGCTAATCCACACCCAAGGAGCATCTGAAAGCTCAACCTGTTGGTTCCTTTCCTTTTGAGAGTGACCCAGAGGCTCCCCAGGGTCCATCCCCGCTCTGGTCACGGCTGTAAATGTGACCAGAGCCCATCAGGGCTGGGAGCAGCCCAGGGTGACTGTCCACTCTCAAGGTGTGATTGTGGGGCTGTGTGAGGCCATCCCCGGGGACAACAACTCCCCAGAGCAGCCGGGAGCCTTTGGAGTGTCGGAGCTGAGCCGAGCCGGGTGCTGAGCTCTGCCTTTCCCCACAGCCGAGCATCCCTGGGCTGAGCGTGCCACGACAGCAGCCGCGGTGACAGCGGCTGTGAGCTCGCAAAGCCGAGCTCCGGTGGGGTCCCCAGAGCCCCGGGAGCCCCGAGCTCAGGCTCCCGCTGCCAGGGAGTAATTGGGTGCAGCAGCACATGCTGCGGGGCTGCTTTCATCCTGCTCCAGGTGGCTGCAATCCAGTGCAGGATTTACAGTGCCCTGACCCTGAGCTGTCAAGAAGGAACAGCCAGATTAATGGGGTGGGCGGGTTCGTGCAATAATCGTTTGTTTGATGTGACAAGCCTGATAGGCGTTGATTTACTTACAGACTGATAGGCTTTTAATTGAGCACCTCCGTCCCAGTCACATCAAAGGCAGAGGTTGACAAGGGGCCCCTTTTACCAAAAGCTCCCAGTGACTGACAGATCCTGGATGCTAATTCTCCCGGGGAGGGGGTTCCCTCTTTTCTCTTGGTGGTTTTTTATTCTCCGGCCGGGCCGGGCCGGCGCAGAAAAAGCTCCTTTTCCTGCAGGAGAGGGTGTCTCTCCTCACCCAGAGCCCCCTGCACGACCCTGCCAGGCTTTTCTTTCCCTCCACGAGAGTTTTGGGGAGCCCCTGCCTCCTCCCGCTGCCAGGATGTCACAGGCAGGGGGGCACCAGGGACAGGGCTTCCCCCCGTGCTGTCCCCAACATGGAGATGCTGCCCCTGGCACCCACCTTGTTCCTGGGGTGCCCTTCCTCCACCCCTGCCCTGCCTTCTGGGCCTTTGGGGTTGCTCTGGGTCATTCCCCCCCTAAAGGAGAGGCCAGTGGCCCTCTGGTTGCCACACAGGTCCGGGGGGCACAGCACCTTATCCCTGTCCCCAGGGCCAGCAGGGTGGCAATCTCAGAGGGCACCACTGGCACGCACAGGAGCATCCCAGGCCAGTCCAGGTGGTCACCAAACACACCTCTGGGTCCAGCTGTGCCACTGAATGCACAAGAGCTGGAAGAAATCAGCTGGGAAGCAGAGGCAGAACCAAGCCACAGCTGGTCTGGGGTGATTTTTGGTGTCGGGGTGCGTTACCTGCCCTGCTGCTGGGGCTCCTCGTGGGTTACACACCAAGACTTTGTGGATGACCCTGGATGGGCACAGAAAGTCACCTGGAGGTGAGTGTGATCCTGTGCACAGAGCAGGTGTACAGGCCCACCAAAGGGTCTGGAAATGCAAAAGCAAACCCAAGTGGCTCAGACATTTTGTGAAAGACTTATAGGGGATTATGCTCTTAATGGGAAATTTAAGGATGTGGGTATAAATCACAGCCTTTTCCTCTAACCTGTGGGGTAGCATTCGCCTGAGCCTTTGGGCTGGATTAGCTCTGTCTATTTATGTTTTAAAGACTGATGTGTTTTTCACTATCAAAATATAAATTATTTTTACTGTATCAATGATTAAATATTTTTCTTTGAGATCATAGAGTCCAAAAAAATAAATGTTTCTGAAGAGGCATTCAAAAAATTTAAAAGAAGAAAAAAATCCCTCTGAGAACCCCTTTTGTCATTTGCAACCAATAAAAATGCCTATTGTTATGAAGGGCTCATAAATAATCTGATTTTGGCATGCTTTCATACCATACAGAAAATGAATAAATTAAACTTGATTTACAGCCTTTTTCATTTTTATTAGAGTTGCTCCAAACACTTTCTGTGACGTACGTGCCAGATGAGCTGCACTGAATGGTTTGAGGCTCTGGCCCTGGTATTATAGAAATTAAGTTGGTTTCATTTGCATAGTTTAATTAACTAATACTGGCAAAGAAAAAAAGGAAACGGGGGTGAAGGGGAATTTTTTTGTGGGTGTCTGAGGATTAATTGAACCCAGTGAGGCTGATCCCAGGGAAACGTTGGGATCCCCACATCAATTTTGGGGTTGGCAGTGCTGATAGTGATGGAGATTGGGGGGGTCACCACCACCCCCCACTTCAGAGACAGGGAAACTGAGGCACGGGAGCTTGGCACGGCTCTGTGGCAGCAGCTCGGGGGTCAGCAGAGAGAACACCCCAAAGTGTCCTGCCTTCATCCCAGGGCTGTGCAGACCCTCACTCTGATGGCACGGCTGAAATCTTGGAGATGAACAGGTAAACCCCCTAAAAAATCCCAGTGAAGTGACTGTGACCCCGGGACCAGCTCCTTCCCTCCCTGGTGACTGGGGGATGCTCTCCTCCCCCCTTCTGCAATTTATCCCGTCGAATTTCCCACCAGGAAACAGCTTCATTACATCAACAACAGGAAGACCCCACAGCTTTGTCACACAGAAAAGCAGCTGTTAGTCACACATCAAGGGAGCAGGGGAGGGGAAAAAAACCCTTCACCTTTTTCTGCTTTAATGTTTGCAGCGTTAATGGCTCTGCGGAGGGAAGCGATCCCGGCCATTCCATAACTAACCATCACCAGCGAGGATCACTTAATATCCAAGTGTCTTCCTGCTTTTCCTGCTACATGATTGCTTTGGAAAGAAAGATTAATTCCAACTTTAAAAAAGAAAACACTATTTTTATCATTGCCAGGAGTCTATACGGGCTTAAAAAAGAAAAAGCACTTGCTTGTCGTTTTACATCTTGCAATTTTGTCAGTTGTTTTAAAACATGTCTCCTGTAATAAATAAGATCATTTTTATGCACTTGTTCTGCAGCTAAAAGCAAGGCCCGGGCTGGTGTTGCGTGGGGAGTGGAGGCACTCGGGGATGGAGCAGGGCAGGGAAAACGCTGACTCGGGAGGTTTTGATTCCCCAGAGCAGCTGAGGAGCTGCGGGGTGGGGAGGGGGGATTTATCTGGGCACAGCAGGTGTACAACGGGCACTGAGGGACGGGTAAAGGCTCGGATTTAGGATGTGCCTTGGATCCTCATCCTGCAGCGGGGGCTGGAGCCGCCCCCAGCTCTCCCCACAGTGCCTGGAAGCTCCGTGGGACCCGTCCAGGACGCACCCAGCGCGGGCTGTCCCCCTGGCCTGTCCCTCAGTGCCCTGCACAGCTGGGAGATGGTGCCTGCTGCACATCCCACACACCCCCAGCTCCCCTTGCCCTCTTTTCCCTTAAACTGTGTCCAGCAGCAATGAGGCAGGAGTGATTTATTCCGGAGTCAAAGCCCAGCAGAGTTACAGCGATTTAAATCCGTGCAGGTTGCAGCACTCGGATGCTTCTCTCCATCCTGCCTGCTCTGCACCCCTTGGCACCAGGATGCCGGGGCCAAGGGACAGAAAACTCCCTGCTCAGACTCATCCCAAGCTACTGAAAGGTCTTGAAGGTAAACAAAAACCTAATTCCCTCTTCCCCAGCCTCGCTTCACAGGTCGCAAAGACACTGGAGTCCCTGAGCCTCGTTAGGGCTCAGGAACTCGTCCTTGGTGAAACCAAACGTCCTCAGTGGCAGCCCAGGTGGGGCAAGTCCTGCTTAGGGATAAAAACACCATCTTTCATTGGTGAAAGTGCTCCCCGAGGCTTCTGGTCTTCTTTGGCTTTGCTTCTATTCCAAATATTTGGCTTTTCCTTTGGTGCTGGTGTTATTTTTGTTGGGCAAGGGTCTCGCTGCTTTTATTTGAACTTGTGCAATCTCTGAGCAGAGAGGGGTTTGTCACGGAGCAGATCTGAACATGGAACAGGGAAGTTTAACTTTCTCCCCTCTTGTTCTCCTTAACAAAAACAAGACCCTCGTGGGTTTTAGAGCAGAGGATCCAACCAGTGCCGGGAAGGGCACCAGCGTGGAGCAAGATCCATCATCACCCACAACATCCCTCTGATGGAGCTTTAATCCAGCAAACACAGGCTGGTGCAGAAATGGTCTCTGTGTGCCAGCACCGGGGCAGGATCAGGCCTTGGGCACGACCTGGGCTTTGGGGAAGGATGAACGGCCCCGGGGGCATCGCTGCTCCGTGCCCTCGCTCGGCCCCGGCACCGCCGCTGCTCTTACGCTCCTGTCCCACCTGATTTTAGCTTACTCTGTGAAGGCCGAGTTGTTGTTGTTGGCAAACAACTCGAGGGACTTTGAGGAAAGCCTTTTTTTCTGTTTCCTCCTTCCCTGAATGGCTCCTTTGAAAGGCAGCGCCTCTCCGCTTCCATCCCGCTGTCCGGATTGAATCGATCTCGCGGTCAGCTTTGGGAGAGCGCAAAAAAGAGAAGAAAAAAGCCTCACAAAGAGGGGAAAGGGACAGGTCTGACCCTGGGTGTGATTGATAGTGGTTGGATAAGCGAGACTGGATGTCAGGCTGCGCTGGGCGATGCCAGCACTCACCGGGGAAATCCAGCAAAGCCTTTTTTCCCAGAACCCAGAGCAGCGGGCTTGGGGAGGGGTGGGCACATGAACTTAATAATAGCAACATTGTTGGAACATAAAGCATGTGTCAGGAGTTAATATGATTAATTAGAGGTGTCTGTCCCTCCCCCTCTCCCTCACTGGGTAGGCAGGAGGGACCTGAAACACAAACCCAGGGGGGCAGAGGTGGGGCTGGAATGGGCACCTGGCCCCACACTGCCTTTCTTCAGGCCAAAGGTCCTCAGTTCTCATCCCATCCTGGCTCCCACAATTTTATCCTGTCACTCCACATCCCCATCCTATTGCACATCTCCCCTCAAGCCCCCATTCTCCCACCAGCTCCCACCTGAAGCCCAGGAGAGCCAGGGAAGGAGCTCTCACCCCACCAGGACCCCGCAGCCTCACATGCAGGAATCACTTGGATACAGCTCCAGGATTTATCCACGTGCCTCGGCTCCTCGGGGATAGAGCCTGGCTGAGCTCGGCTGGTTTTCAGCCCCCTGCAAAACTGAAGCCCCGGGGGATTTTGAAATTAATTCAAGGATGTCTGGAAAAGGTAACTAGAAATAGGAAGTTAATTGTTGGAAGTTAATTAGTTATACAGCAGCCTGCACTGGCACCTGAAGATTTTTAAGACTCAGCAAAGCAAAGAAAGGAGAAAATGCCTGGAGAAAAGGAGTTGTAGGTTCATAAGGGAATTGTCACTTTGTGAGATCTGAGTTAAGGTCAGCCCCCTCACCTTGGCTGGCTCTGGGACGGGGCACAGGTGCTGCCTGCAGGGTCAGGGCAGTGGCAGGACACGGGCACTGGGGACAGGAGCCACTGGCACAGGGGTGCTGAGCTGTGCCGTGCCAGGCTGTGCCAGGCTGAACTTATCAAGGCAGTGCCGTGCCAAGGTGTGCCAGCTGAGCCATGCTGTTCTAGGCTGTGCCAGGCTGATCTTATTGAGGCAGTGCCATGCCAAGGTGTGCCAGCTGAGCCGTGCCATGCCAGGCTGTGCCAGGCTGATCTTA
>NC_031790.1:3558793-3560732 GCF_001522545.3 Parus major
CCCGCGCCCTGGCTCGCTGCCGGGCCCGGCCCCGGGCTTTCGGGGGTGGGGGGAGGCCGGTGCGGGGGCGCCGTCGGGGTCCCCCCCTGACGGGCTCCGCTCCGCCCGCAGCTGGACGCCAAGAAGAGCCCGCTGGCGCTGCTGGCCCAGACCTGCTCGCAGATCGGGAAGCCCGACCCGCCGCCCTCCTCCAAGCTGAACGCCGTGGCCGCCGCCGCGCCCGCCGCCGAGAAGGAGCCCTCGGCCCGCCCCGCCGCGCTGAAGCCGCCGGGCAGCGGGGACGCGCCCGCCGAGGACAAGTCCAGCTTCAAGCCGTACTCGAAGGGCGGCGGGGAGCCGCGCAAGGAGGGCGGCGCGGACAAGGCCGGCTTTCGGGTGCCCAGCGCCGCGTGCCCGCCGTTCCCCCCGCACGCCGCAGCCTCGCCCGGCGGCTCCCGCGGGGCCTCGCCGCAGCACCCCGAGCCCAAGGGCGCCGAGGAGAAGAAGGAGCCCGAGGGCGGCAAGCCCAGCCCCGAGGGGACGGGCGGGGCGCTGGGGCGCGGGGTGGTGGAGGCCGGGGCGCACGGCGAGCCCCCCTCGGGCCGCAAGTCGGAGCCCCCCGCGCTGCCGCCCGCCGGCCATGTGGCCCCCGTCTCGCCCTACAAGCCGGGTCACTCCGTCTTCCCCCTGCCGCCCTCCAGCATCGGCTACCACGGCTCCATCGTCGGCGCCTACGCCGGCTACCCGTCCCAGTTCGTGCCCGGGCTGGACCCCACCAAGCCGGGGCTGGTGGGCAGCCAGCTGCCGGGGGCGCTGGGGCTGCCGGGCAAACCGCCCAGCTCCAGCCCGCTCACCGGGGCCTCGCCGCCCTCCTTCATGCAGGGATTATGCCGGGACCCGTATTGCCTGAGCTACCACAGCGCCTCGCACCTGGGCTCCAGCAACTGCTCCAGCTGCGTGCACGACCCCGGCAGCCTCAAGAGCGGATACCCCTTGGTGTACCCCACGCACCCCCTGCACTCGGTGCACACCACGCTCTCCTCCAGCGGCACCCCCAGCCTGCCCGGCCACCCCCTCTACACCTACGGCTTCATGCTGCAGAACGACCCCCTGCCCCACATATGCAACTGGGTGTCTGCCAGCGGACCCTGCGACAAGAGGTTTGCCACCTCGGAGGAGCTGCTCACCCACCTACGGACCCACACGGCCCTGCCGGGGGCCGAGAAACTCTTGGCGGGTTACCCTACCTCCGGGCTGGGCTCCGCGGCCTCCTGCCACCTGCACCTCCCGCCCGCCGCCCCCGGGAGCCCCAACACCTTACCGGCCTCGCTCTCCTTGAGGAGCCCACACACTTTGGGACTAAACAGGTACCACCCCTACGGCAAGAGCCACTTGCCCACGGCCGGCGCCCTGCCCGTGCCCTCCTTGCCGGCCGCCGGACCTTACTACTCCCCGTACGCGCTCTACGGCCAAAGACTCACGTCAGCCTCCGCTTTGGGATATCAGTAACCACCGCGGCCCCGGCCGGCTCAGCCCCAGCCCCCCGCGCCCTCCTTGGACTGTGTATTTATTACTGTATGTTAGCTTAAAGCTGGGAATATAAGTGCATTATACACCAATGAATCAATGGTATGCAAAAGTCTGTGTCCAAAAAAAAAAAAAAACAAAAAACCCGAAAAAAAGAAAAAAAAAAAAATCCCTCTTTACTTTGCAGGTGTGGGGCTTTGATTTTCCCCTTCTGTTTCTTTTGAATTCTTTTTTTCCTTCCCCTTCTTAATTTCCCCCCTGAGAAATTCTTGCATGATTCCTGCCACACATGGAAAAGCAGAAAAAAAAAAAGGCATTTTCTTCCTCCCCTCTGCGTTTATCGCTCTGGGATTCTGTTCTCTGCATTTGTAACTTGCAGATGTAAATTTTTTTGTATTTTTTTCTTATTTTTAATCCTTCGGGGTTTTCAAAA
>NC_031790.1:3561489-3567263 GCF_001522545.3 Parus major
TCCCCGTGGCACCGGCTCCGGTTCCCCGTGGCACCGACTCTGGTTCCCCGTGGCACCGGCTCCGGTTCCCCCCGGTACCGGCGCCCCGGGTGCGCTCCTGGCGCTGCCCCGCAGGCTCCGGCCCCGTTCCCCTCCCCGCGTGTCCATGCCCCGGTGTCCCCACGTGTGGCGGCGGAGGGAAGGTTCGAGAAGGCGTTTGAGCGGGATGAGAGCGGTGCCCCCGGGCCGCTACGGGGAGCGGGTGGTCACCCTGTCTCGGGGGTGCAGTTTTAGGGGTGGAATTGCGGTAGGAGCAGGGTCCCGGATCTCGGTGTGAGGTCCGGGAGCTGCTGGGGTCCGGAGTGCTTCCGTTCAATCTTTGTGCCGGGAGGAGGATGATGAATGGCTCTGAGATGGTCTGGCTCCATCCCCGCCGTGCTGAGGGGCTCTGCCCGCTCCCTGCCCCAAGGAAATCGCTTTTCCTCCAATGGTGGCACCCCCGGCCCAGCCCCTGCTCCCCTCGAAACCCTCCATGCCCCATTGCCCCACATCACTTATTTCTTTCTGCCTCGCTCCTGTTGCATTTCAGTGAGTCACGCAATTAATCCCTGTTAATTGCCTTCTCGATATTGCTTTATGCCCTGTGTTTAGATTCCTTTGTGTCCTTTGAGCTGAAAAATAATGTGCTGAGAACAGGGACTGCTTTTGCCGAAGGGATTTTTATTTCCCTGCCTGTGCCTGGAGCGTGGCTGCGGGCGTGTGGCCGGGGGGAGGAGGGCCCAGCCGGGTTTTCCTGTGGCAGTGGGAGAGGTCGGTGGTCCTGGGGCCAGTTTGGCTCATTCCGAGCTCCCCAAGGCTGGGGGAGGAGGTTTTGGGGGTCTGTGGCTTCCCCTCGCCCTTCACGGACGTGCCTGGGGTCCGGTTGTGGTCGTGGTGGGATGGCTCCTTGCAGGTGGGATGTTTGCTGGATGAGTGCCTGGGGTTTGCAGGGCTGGGGCTGGCTCAGGGGGGCTTTGCTGCAGGTGTTTGCTGTCCTGGGGCACAGCAGGGAGGGGGTGCCAGGCCCAGGCTGGTGTCCCCGGTGTCCCTGGTGTCCCCGGTATCCCTGCTGGATGCTGAGCCCTCCAGCGGCCGGTGCTGGCCGAGGAGTGGGGTGCCGTGGGCAGAGCGGCTCCGCTTCTTGCTCTCCGGTGCCACGGGAGGTATCCAGACCCCCTGGCCCTCGGAGGCTTCGCTTCTCCCTGGACTTGGCCCCCACTCCCAGCCGCGATGCCGCTCGGTGTCGGCCCCGCTCGGGCACTGCCAGTTCCCATGGTAAATGCTGCCTGTGGCTGGGGCCTGGCACAGGTTCCTGCGCTGGAATTCTGTCCCACCGTGCCCGTCCCTGGCCATGGCTGGGCACCTCGTGCCATGGGGTGGGAGGACGATGCCGCAGAACCTCGAGGCGTGGTAGCTCAGTACCAGAATCGGCACACCCAGCACAGCCGCTCCGGGTGTCGGGGCTGCTGTGCCACGTCCAACCACGGAGCAGCCGGGGCAGGGGCCGAGGAGATGCACAGCCCCAGTCCTGCCAGAGCCCTCTCCCGGGGCTGCCGGGTGCATCCCTCCTTATGGCAAAGCTCCCTCCCCTCTCTCCCCCGCAGCAGGATGGTCCCCGCTCCAAAAACGAGCTCGTGTGCCTTCCCTTCACCCACGGCAGGGCTGGATGCTGCTTGGATGAGTCCTGCTGTGCAGGAGGCTCCCTGAGGAATATTTTTCCCCTCCCTAAGGACTGCAGCAGCGGGGCCAGACCGTGTAAACACTGCGAGTATCATCCGATAGCGGCGGCGCTCGGGCTGGAGCTGCTGGGGAGCGCTTGCGTTGCCAATATATTAAATAATTCCCTGTGTAATGTATGCCCAGGTTATTGCAGAATTCATTTTATAATAAGAGCACTGGGATGCACTTTATTAATCATTCTGTCTAACAACCTGCACTCCACAGTTTCGGTTTGATTTGATTCAATCCTGTCTTTCTGCAAAATATATGGCTGAGTGGGTCGGATAATGTATGGCTTAATTTAGAGTTGTATGGGTTTGAATTACCATTTTCATAATGTGCTGTGCATTAATGTGTTGCATCATTTATACAGAAAAATGTGCAAGGTTTCAAACCTCTCCAGGAGGCAAAAGTCACCTAAAGGGAACACGGAGAGACAGAAAAAGACCTTTGCAAATCCAGCTGGGGCTGGGAGGACAGCGGTGGGAGTCGGACTCGGGGACAGCAGTGCTGGGGCTGTGCTGGTGGCTCCTTTCCCCGTGGCACAGCAGCACCTTCTCCAGCTCGCCCCGAGCTGCCGGGGACCTGCAGCGCTTGACTCGCCGGTGACCCCGGTGCTGGCGCTCGCCGAAGTCGCGGCCACCGTCACTCACCCCGCGCCGCGAGGAAAAAGCTCTGATTATCCAAATACAGTCATTAAAGGGGAAATGTGTTTTTAGGACTGTCAGAGTGATTAATGAGGGTTAGCAATCCTTGCAAATGCACTTGTTTAGTCTAACTGGCAGCCTCTCCTCTCCTATTGATTTATCGTGGCAGTTGCCGGGGCCGCGGTGGAAGGAGCGGGGCTGCGCCGGGACTGTCGGGGCACGGCGAGGGGCCCGGCCGAGCGGCACGGCACGCTCTGCTGTGCCGGAGGCAGCCGAACAAAGGCAACATTATACCCTGTGCCGGGGAAGGAATGACTTGGACGCACACGCCGAGCCGCTCCGCGTGCCTTATAAATATCCCCGTCTGTAAAGCCCGAAGCCCAGCTGACCACAGCCACGCCGTCCGCCCAATAAATACGTGAATGAAAGAGCCAGGCCCTATTTTTTTTTCTTGTTGTTTTCCTTCCTCTCCTGCACACGGATCCCCGATGTCTTTCAGGTGATGCAGAGGTGGCTGCCCGCAGACGTACAAGGCGTTTCAGAGTCAGAGTGGAGCACGGTGTCCTCGAGGGCTGGAGCCTGCCCAGGGGTCAGGTCGGGATGCAGAGGCATGGGCCAGAGCAGAGCCACGGTGGGTGGATGAGAAGTTCCTCAGCTGCATAAAGCAGCTTTTCTTTCCACGTGAGCACTGGTGGAAGCCACGGAGAACACAGGCTCTGTTTGTCCTCAAAGCCAGAGTAGCGTGGACACCTCCTGTCCCCCGCCAGCATCCCCGTGCTCAGGGGTTTGCCCTGGGGCATACTTTGTGCTGCATGAGCTGAGAGCAGACCTGGAGGGACAGAGCCGTGCTTGGAGATGGCAGCAGAGGTCCTGTGCCGGGGCTGGGAGCTGGAGCCCTGCAGGAGGAGCAGCTGGAGCAGCCGGCGGTGGCACAGAGCGGCCGGGGTGGCACCGGGCTGTGGAGCTGCCCCTGGCTTGGCACCGTGAGCAGAGCCCTGCCTTGGTGTGGGGTTCACCTCCAGCCACCCCCAGCCATGGGACAGCACAAGTGACCAGAGGCCCTGGACGAGGTGAGTGGAGAAGGGCAAAGACCTCAAGGCACCAAAGCCAGAAGAGTGTGGACAAGCACCCAGGGCACTGCAGTGGCCAGGAATGCCACGAATGGGACTGGACTTTCCTCTGGCTCTGGATAACAGCTGAAGAGCTGCTGCTGCCTCTGCCCTGGCCATGGATTGGTGTGTGGTGCAAATCCCAGCTTCGGCAGCGATACGCTGACATCTTCCTCGCCACAGCAGGACACCCGGCCTTGGCTGGCCACCAGCCACCCCATGGGAAGTGCCCAGTGTGACCCATGGCCACGGATTCCCTGTTCTGCAGTGCCTGAGCAGCATGACAGTCCAGCACAGGCCCCTGGCAGGTGACAGGCCCCAGGGCTGTCCCCTCACACAGGTGGCAGTGTGTGTGGCAGTGATCCCACTCATCCCTGCAGGGTCACAGTCACCCCTCTGTTTATTGTGGTGAACAGCTGAGGAGTGCTGATCCTCAGCACAGACATTTCAGCTGGACCTCACCAGGAGCACAGGGGACATCAGCTGACAGCGTACAGAGCAGGGTCCTGGAGTCACAATAACCAAGATTTACATTGTGTTGTCTGAGGGTGTTCCTGGAAGTCTCCAGGAGCAGCTTTGCCATGACTTCATCCCACCTTCCAGCATGGTACGGGGAGACAGGACAGGAGGATGTGACCCATAGGAGGTGCCTTTGCCAAAGGTGACAGTGGAACGCTGACCCTGGGCTGTCAGAGCTGGCCTTGATGGGCTGAGCAGAGCTGGACAGGACACCCAACATGTGCAGGGTGCAATGTGACCTCTTCCAGCATCTTGTGGTCCCGAATTTCATGGATCACCCCTCTTGGCCTGGCAAAATTTGGAAGGAAATGAAGGATGCAGCATCCTGGGCATCTGGTGGCATCTGGGGCTTGATAGACCCTTCCTGCAGACAGCTCCGTGGAACAGAGAACTGAAATGGCTTTTCTGTGTCCCCCACAGCTGCAAAGGGCAGCTCCACAGCAGCACTCGGGGCTGTGCCAACCACAGCAGCCCCTGCATCTCCACTGGTGCATCCGTGGGAGAGGGAGATGCTGCTGCACCAAAGAAGATGGGACCAGTGGGAGCCTGAGGTCGTGGTGCCACCTCTCCACGAGCAGCTCCTGCAGGAGGGGTGGCTGGGAGGCTCCGAGAGAGGACAGGAGAGCCATGAGGACTGTTAAAGATCCATCCCCATCTTCTCTGCACTTCCCCGAGGGAGGAGAGGGCACCCAAAAGCACCCAAAATATTTGCTGTATTTTTCTCTCTGGGTGAGAAGGATGGGGCTGCTCATCACCGAGGATGGCATCAAGGCCAGGAGCCCTGGTCCTCTGGGCAGAGCTCCTGTAAAAGGGACTCCTTGTTTCTGCTGGAGCAGCTTTGCCTTTGCGGGGTTTTGTTCCTGCTCCCTGCACAATCCTGGTAAGAGCCAAGGGGCTGGAGAAGGACAGTCCCCCTCGGAGATGAGAAGAGCCATGTTCTGGGCAAAATGGAAACGGAGCCAAAAGCCCTTCCTTCCTTCTGGGGTTCCCACAGCCTTTTGGACTCTGGTTGGGTTTTGTGTTGGGAACAACTGGGACGGATGGCGCCGGCTGGGTGCCCGCCCCTGTGGCTGCAGAGATGTGCTCTGTCCCCATTGCTGCCTCCATAATTCCCAAACTTTTCCAAGATGCTGTGCTGGCACAGAAATCCTGCAGCACTGGAGAAGCTCAGGGGTTCCTACCTAGAGAACACCAGGATTTGGCAGCTCTCACCTGCTTTGGTGTGAGGCAGACCCTGAACCCTCCTGGCCACGGGGGAAGCCCTTGGGCCACTGGGTCTGTGCTGCTGGGTTTGGGGTCTGGCTCTGAGCGCCGGGGCTGTGCACAGCACCCACACTCTGCAGGTGAGTCTGGGGGAGATGGAGGCCAGGGCAGGGCTGGCAGCTCCGGGATGCCAGCAGGGCACGGGGAGAGCTCAGCAAAGCCAGGGGTGTCTGATGGGCGCAGCCCCCCAGACTTTGATCATACCCCAGGGCAGCAATGGGCTCTGGGGGGGCCAGGGGTGCTCTGTCCATGGGGTCAGTGCCATGCCAGGGCAGCAATGGGCTCTGGGGGGGCCAGGGGTGCTCTGTCCATGGGGCCAGCACCGTGCCAGGGCAGCGATGGGCTCTGGGGGGGTCAGGGGTGCTCTGTCCATGGGGTCAGTGCCATGCCAGGGCAGCAATGGGCTCTGGGGGGGCCAGGGGTGCTCTGTCCATGGGGTCAGTGCCATGCCAGGGCAGCGATGGGCTCTGGGGGGCTCAGGGGTGCTCTGTCCGTGGGG
>NC_031790.1:3567438-3571094 GCF_001522545.3 Parus major
CCGTGCCAGGGATGCTGTTGGCACCCTGGACTGCCCCTGCTCATCCCTGTCCCCGTGCCCTTCTCCCGCCGCCGGGAGCAGCCCTTTCATCTGGCGGGGAGGTACAAATGGAGCTGTCAGATGCCATCAGCCCCGCGATATGACAGGTTGTGGGGCCGGGGCCCCTCGAACAGAGCAGCCTTGTCTGTCAGAGCCGCCTGACACTCCCCATAATGGCCAGATGGATGAGACTCTGAAAGTAGGGCCCGGCGCGTTTTCAACTCTATTTTGGGTGAAAACACTTCTTGAAAGATCTTGAAAGGAGCTGGCAGTTTAGTAGTTCAAATGATTAATGAGCACTGGCTCTGCCGGGTGGATTTCTCGCGCTGTGCCAGCAGCTGGGCTGCTCCAGCGGGCCAAGACACGCCGCGCTCCCCCCGAGCCCCCCTGGCTTTCCCGGAAATGACACCAACGCGACAGGCCCTGCATATGGAAAAAGTTAAATATAAATTACTGCTGAAAGAGGCCTCGCTGAGCGGAGTTAGTTAAAGATGTTTATGGATTCAGAAACACGGGCCTGCATATGTATTTAGGGATGACAAATGTGATTCAATAAGTCAGGAATTTCTCCGTGGGCTGAGGCGGGACCCGCGCGGCGCGGGCGCTGCTCTGGGCTCTCCAGCTCAGTGCCATAAATCCTGCAGACAGGCTCCTTGTTCCTTCCCTGGCTGCTTGGGGTTGATTTTCGCCTTTTCCCTGGATCGGACCAAGTCACAGAAGATGCTGTGTTTGGGATGTGACAGCCCTGCTCCCTCCACGGGTGTCCCCTGGGGCCGGTCTCGGTGCTTGGGAAAACTCGCTGGAGGCTCCATGGGGTCACTGGGAACTGCACCATCCACACCACCCCCAGTGCCAGGCACATCCCTGTCCCCGAGCTCTCCATCCCCTCAGAGCTGCTCCAGAGCAGTCAGGACTGTCAGCAGATGATTAACGAGTGACAGCTCCAGAACTGCTCGTGGCAGGTTTGGGGTTTGAGCCCCTGCCTGATGAGCTCAGCTCTGATCCTGCAGCCCCTTCACGTGGGCAGCTGGGGAGGTCTCACAGAGCCCCCACCCAACCCAGCCCCTGTTCCTGCTGCTCTTGGGGTGCACATCAGGAACCACAACAAACCGAAGCAGGAAACCCCTGAACTGAACTCCAGCAGCTGTGGTGGGGGCCCAGGAGGAATGCCAGGCCATGGCAGGGGTGCCAGGTCATGGCAGGGGTGCCAGGTCATGGCAGGGATGCCAGGTCATGGCAGGGGTGCCAGGTCATGGCAGGGATGCTGGATTTGGGGTGACAGCCCCCAGCAAACCTGCAGCAAAGGGCAGTGCAGGAACCTCCCCCTTGGCTCCCCTCATCCCACACCTCTGTGAGGCTCAGAGGGAAATGCCTTTCGGGGGGTCAGCGCCCGGCCAGGCCTTGGACCCACATCCACATTCCTTTGTCCTGATTTTATTCGTTAGCAACATTTGGCCTGGATATGGAGACAGCTAATGAGGGACGGAGTTTATTGCAGTTTGATTTTTCTGTTAAAACAATACAATAAAATAAATGCACTTGGAAATCTGGTCTGTGTTTGTACGTAGGAGATTTATGGCTCTGAAGGCTTCCAGAGAGACGCAGCCTTTCATTCCCTTCCTTATTGGAACAGATCATGTTGCAGAGTTTAAAGGCCTCTGGAGCTGTGATTTATTTGAAGGGAGAAATAAGGGAAATCCAACTATCTGTTCCCTGGCTCGGATCATCCAGTAACTCCCAGCCAAGGGGACGGATCTGCACCTCCTCCACGGATTTTTGATTTTTTTCCCTCCTGTCGCTTACATTATCCCGCTCTAAATATATCACCAGACCAGGGATGACTCCTGACCTGGGCTTCAGCACCTCGCTGAGGTTTCCCCAGCCCTTCCTGGAATCCCACTAATAAATCTCCTAGAGCCCTCCCTGAGCTCCTCCACACCACTGATGGACCTGCGTGGGGCCAGCTGCTGCCTTGATCCAGATCTGAGGTAAAGGAGAGGATCTTGGGGTAATCTCTGGAATTGGGTGATAAATTCATCTCACCTGTTCCTGCTCCCCTCCCTTGCTGCTCTCCCAGGCAGAGAAGAGCATAGCAGCTTAGAACCAGGTCAGGAATTGTGCCTGAAAACCTTTTCCATGAACTTGGAATCTCCCCAGGATGATGCTGCAGCTCCCACATCCCAGCAGGACTACGCTCCAGGCTGGGGCTGCCACAGCCATCCCCCTCCCACCCCCATGGATGGAAACTGTTTTTCCCTTCTCTGAGGTTTCCTGCTGCCCAGGGATGAAGCACCTGGATGGCTCCTGCTGCTGTGATGCAGCCCATCCCAGTTATCCCAGTTATCCCAGTGGATCCCACCAGCAGGAGCAAGGTGAGATCATTCCCTGAGCCTAAAGCAGATGTTTCTGAAGCATTTGGTGTTTACAGACCGGAGCTTCGTGGGTTCTGGTGCGACTCCTGCTTTTCCCAGGTATCTCTTGGACTTTTGGGAATGATGAGAGTTGGTCCCATCAGCACCATCCATCCTTTGCTGTACTCATGGCAGGAGGATTCCCTTCTCCATCGTCACCATCTCACTGCAGGACAGGGAAGGAGCGACCGAGGTTTCCAGCTGGGGAGAGGACCTGGCTCTGGTGGCCACTCTCCTCCTGTCCCAGCCCCATCCCAGCTCCTCCAGCCCACGTTTTTGGTGGGCTATTCCCTCCCCCTGTGCACAGACGGGCTCTGTTTGCCATTAGCTTCCCCCCTCTGCCCCAGGAGCCGATCCCAGCACTAATTCTCACGCATGTTTCGGGTAAATCTACTTTCTTTCCCGGGATGAATTGTGGTTTCCAAGCACCATTAATCATTTCCCTTTAGAAAACAGCACTGGGGGGCTGGAAACACATTGCTCCTTTATTTACTGGGGGATGACCTGGCACGCTGGCACCCAGCCACGGGGCTGGCGCCTGCGGGACTACAAGGGGAGCGCAGAGAAGCCTCGGGGAGAGCTCCCCTTTGTGCTGGGAACCAGCTCCCAGCGGGATCACCTCCCCAGGACAGAGCCCAGCTCCTGCTCAGGAGCTCACGGAGAGAGGGGACGGTGATGGAGAGGAAAACGCTGGGAATGCCACGTGCTGTAAGGCTTTTCCAACAGCCTCCTCCCAGAGGGGCTGTTCCCTGGGAACTTGGTTGTCCCACGGCGAGGGCAGGAATGTCTCCCCGCTCTCCACCAGCCCCACACGCCTGTCCCAAGGGAATGTGGGTCCAGGACCCTCAGCTCATGGCTTTGAGTGGGCCCAAGGCAGAGGGAGCCCCCCTGCCCCGCCAGCCGTGGGGAGGGGGCACGGCAACCACAGTTCCTCCTCCCAGCCCTGGAGTGTCAGGGGATGATTAATGGCCAGCGCCACGGAGCTGCCTGGGCTGCCAAGGGCTGCATTGTTAGAGCTGACACGGAACGAGCCCGGACAGACTCAAACACAATTCTGCCCCGTGATCGGCAAATAACGTTGGATGGACGGAATTCGGGAAGTGCTCCCCCCACACAGCCCTTCTCCCACCCCCTTCCCTTCCCTTCCCTTCCCTTCCCTTCCCTTCCCTTCCCTTCCCTTCCCTTCCCTTCCCTTCCCTTCCCTTC
>NC_031790.1:3572069-3573660 GCF_001522545.3 Parus major
GGGATCCCATCCCTGCCCAGGGGATCCCATCCCTGCCCACAGGATCCCATCCCTGCCCAGGGGATCCCAAACCTGCCCAGGGGATCCCATCCCTGAGCCCAGGGGATCCCATCCCTGAGCCCAGGGGATCCCATCCCTTTTCACAGGGATCCCATCCCTTTTCACAGGGATCCCATCCCTGCCCACAGGATCCCATCCCTGCCCAGGGGATCCCATCCCTGAGCACAGGATCCCATCCCTGCCCAGGGGATCCCATCCCTGCCCACGGCATCCCATCCCTGCCCTCATCCTGACCCAGGCTATGCCCGGGATCCCATCCCAGCTCCATCCCCACGTGTCTGGAGCCACGAGCACACAGAGATCTCCAGACTGGCTCACTGAACTCCTCAGAAAACCCCGCAGGATATTTTTCCAGGGGCAGGGGGATGAGGTGGGAATGAAGAAGCTGGAGAGAACTGGGTGCAATAAACCATTTTTTCTTACAAAAAGCCCTGTTAAAATCCCAAGCACTGCAGCACAGACACCGCTGGTCCCTGGCCTCGAGTCCAGCAGTAATGATTTTTTTTGGCTTTTTTTCTTTTTTTTTTTTTTTAGGATTATTACAAATAATATTTACCTTTGTGCTGGTTCACATCTTGATGCTGTTAAACACGTGGCCACAGCTGGTTTCCCGCTCAGGGCAGTGATATAGTGCCGGTGTTATGAAGCAAAACCTCTCCTGCGAGCCAGAACACCCCACATTTAAAAACCTATTACTTTTCAATATTCCATGGATGCATTTTGCTCCAGCTCAGAGCAATTTCCTAGTTTACCCTTATTAAACTGAGAGGGGCTGAGCAGAGGCTTGTGATTTATGAAACACATACTAGATTCATTAAAACCTTTAAAGATTTAATACATTTTATCAAGGCCTTAAATCTGGGCAAACGCCTTTAAAAAAACACCAACTACAGGGTGTTTTTCATCTCTGGCGCCCTTTTGCGCTTATTTAAGAGCTGTAAAATCTGGATTGACAAATATCGTGGATATTTCATTCCTTATTCCTAAATGGCACTGAACCCTCCTGACAGGGTTGTTATATATAACCTCGGAGATCTATCACGAGTAAAGATCAAATCATTCTCCTTTATTGACATTTTATACATCTCTCCCATGGTTTTTAAGTCCCTTTCCAGGTTGCAGAGCTGGATAATTCTGGGTTTTCTGGCCCATCCCATTCCTGGGACTGCACAGTGAACGGGGATCTGTGTGGGGGCAATGCTGGGGGAGGTTAGTCAGGAGATAAAGAATTTGTGGCTGATAAAAATAATTGAAAGTGAGGGGATTTAGGCTGGGTGTCAGGAGTCAGATCTCCAGGAGAATTTGGACAAGGCTGTCAGGGCCAGGCTGGGATTGTTGGGGTGTCTGTGCAGGGCCCGGGCTTGGACTGGACGGGCCTGGGGGCCGAGGATCTTCTGTGGGAAATGTGGCAATGTCCCGGGCTGCACGGGGTGGGGCTCGATGTCCCTTCCGACATTTACCATGCTATGCTGTGACCCCTCTGCGCCGCTGTCCCGCTCTGTCCCCCCGGTCTGGGCGGGGAGCGGGGCCC
>NC_031790.1:3573925-3584606 GCF_001522545.3 Parus major
CCCTCGCCCTCGGCGTCGCGGCCGCTGCGCTCCTCTCGGCCGTGCACAAGATCGACGAGGGGCACATCGGCGTCTACTACCGGTGAGACGGGCCCGGCGGGGTCCCCTGCGTGAAGGGAGCCGGGTCTCGGCCGGCTGCCGCCACCGCTCACGGTTCCCTCTCTCTCTCTCTCTCTCTCTCTCTCTCTCTCTCCCTCCCCCCCGTTCCTTCCGCAGCGGCGGCGCCTTGCTGACCTCCACCAGCGGGCCCGGCTTCCACCTCATGCTGCCCTTCATCACGTCCTACAAGTCAGTGCAGGTGCTGCTGGGCCCGGGCCCGGGCGGGGCGGGCGCGGGGGAGCCCGGGGCTCACACGGGGCTGGGCTGGGCCCGGTACCGGCGACGGGCTCACACGGGGCTGGGCTGGGCCCGGTACCGGCGAGGGGCTCACACGGGGCTGGGGCTGGGCCCGGTACCGGCGAGGGGCTCACACGGGGCTGGGCTGGGCTCGGTACCGGCGAGGGGCTTACACGGGGCTGTGCCCATGCCCGGTACCGGCGAGGGGCTCACACGGGGCCGGGCCCGGTACCGGCGAGGGGCTCACACGGGGCCGGGCCCGGTACCGGCGAGGGGCTCACACGGGGCCGGGCCCGGTACCAGCGAGGGGCGGCTCTCGGGACGCTCCCGCTGAGCTTTGAGCGAGGGAGCGAGCTCGGCTTTGGAGGGTCTCGGGGACGAGGCTGTGTCGGGATTTGTGCCGGGGAAATCCCTCTCCTAAGCCTCTTTCCTCCAATCCCCTCCAGACCACGCTGCAGACGGACGAGGTGAAGAATGTCCCGTGTGGCACCAGGTGAGATGCTGAGCTCCGAGCGCCCTCCCAGCCCTTCACCCCAGCTGCGAGCTCCTCAGGGACTGAATTTCCTGCAGCCCCCAAAGTGGGGGCACTGGGAGGCTCTGCAGGGTCTCCAGGACAATGAGCTGGTGCCCCCAGCCCGGGCACTGCGGGGTGCTGGGGGTGCTGGGGTGGGTCCCACACCCGTCCCCCACAGGGGAGAGACCCCCTCCAGCAAACATCATTTTCTGTTTTCTCCCTTTGCAGTGGGGGAGTGATGATTTATTTCGACAGGATCGAGGTGGTGAATTTCCTCATCCAAAGTGCGGGTGAGTCAGAGTTCTGGCCGGCCACGCCCCGGGGCTGTGCTGGGGCTGCACTGACAGGAGGTGCAGAGGTTGTGCCTGTGTTTGGTTGGGAGCCAGGCTGTCCTATAAGTGTGCCCCAAGCACCTGGCAAAGCCCTGAGCTCTTCTGGCACCTCTGACCCTGCTCTCCCTGGAATTTGGGGTGTTTTTTGCACCTTGCTTGTATCAGCTGCGTTATCCCGGCCCCCCGAGCTTTGTGCAGCAGAGATTGGAGCCACAGGGGGAGCAGGGGGAGCTGAGGGGCTGTGGGCAAAGGCTCTTCTGCAGCCCAGCAAGGACCACCTGGTGGGCAGCCTCTTCCCAAATCCTTTGGTTTTTAGTGTTGGAGTGGTTGGCTCAGCGGGGAGTTTGTGTGTCTGTGTGTGTGTGTCTGTGTGTGTTTGTGTGTGTCTGTCTGTCTGTCTGTCTGTGTGTGCAGCCCCAACACAGCCCGAGGCCTGGGGCTGCTCCAGACCCTTCTGTTCACAGAGCAGGGGACAGATATTGGTGAAAGTGTCACAAAATACCAGCAGAAAATAAAGCTGCCCTGACCAGAGGGTGTGAGGGCAAGGGGGTGTCCCTCAGTTCACAGCTCCTGCTCTGGCACTGAGCTCCAGGCTTTCCCTGGGAGTGCTCAGCCTCCTTTCCCTGCTCCATCCCCGTGCTCTCTCCCCTCCCAGTGTACGACATCGTCAAGAACTACACGGCTGACTACGACAAGGCTCTCATCTTCAACAAGATCCACCACGAGCTGAACCAGTTCTGCAGTGTCCACACGCTGCAGGAGGTTTACATCGAGCTGTTTGGTGAGCTGCCCCTGGGACTGGTGGTTCTGAGGGTTCTCCCCGTGGCCTGTTGATGCAGAACCCCCAACCAAAGGCTTTTATCCATTAATCCTGTGCTGGCTCTGCTTGGAGCCAGGGTTGTTAGCCAGCTGCCATCGCTTATCCCTGTTATCTTTTGGAACTGAGTGCTTCAATATGTTGTAACAATAAACTCCAACCCCAGCCCTGCCAGTAGCCTCCCTTCAGGGAAGGAAGCAGGAATTCTGTGGCGTTCTCTGTGTGTGCAGCAGCTGTGATGGATTGAATCAGTCACAGGATTGTCTAATCCAGATGGAAAAGCCAGGCTGTGGCTCTCTGCTGTTACACAAAGTGAGCAAGCACTCTGTGGCCAGAGGTGTGATGAGCTCTGGGCCATGGTACCCACAAACCAGGAGCCTGCTGCCCTTCCCAACGGGAAACCAGGGACAGCCAGGGCAGGAGAGGCCGAGGAAAAGCTGTGGTTTCTTGGTAGAATTGGTCCCGTGGCTTCCAGTGCTGAGTGTTTTGTTTCTGGCTCGGCACTGACAGGAAATCCTCGCGGCACTCGGCAGCGCTGGCTGTGGGCACGGAGCTGCTGGGGATGGTTGGGGGTCCCAGCAGGACGGGGTTTGTGCCTGAGAGATCACGGGGTGTCTGCAGACTCCTGTCCTCTCTTCAGCCTGGGCTTTCCAAGGAGCCTGGCTTCCCCTTCCACACGAGCTGCGGGCCTGGGCTGGGATCTTCCCAGTTCCTGCTGGTGGCTGGACGGGTTCCTGGCCGATGGAGGCTCCAGATGTCGGCAGCTGCTGGTGACAGCTGCTTGAAACGGGCTGAAAGCTCCTGCTCTGCACAGGAGGAACTTGTACAAACTCCCCTGGAACCCCTGGTCTGAGCTGGCTGGGGCTCTGCAGTGGGGCACAGCCCCTCTGAGCGGCCTCACGTCACCCTCTGCCCCCACATCTGCCAGCAGGTGCAGGGAATTGACAACAGCTGCTTCCCAAACGCTGCCTGGGCTTCATTAGGAGCCTGAGTTCCAGATAGGAAACTGGGACCAAAGCAAACACTCCAGGAGTGCGATGTGATCCCTCTAAAGGCCGTTCCAGTTTGATTTTCCCTCTGCACTTCCCAGCAGGCCCCAGCTGGAAGCACTGCCCTCCTTGGAGCTTTCATCAGAGCAGGGTTTTAGGTTGTATTTCCTTTTAAAATCCTCAGCTACGCTGGAGTTCTGGGACTCTTTGAGCCAGGAGACATTACTGATGATTTTTGCAGCCTGTTAAAGTAACTGATGCTGCCATTTCCCATTTCTGCCTTTCCATTTGCTTTCTGTCCTGCTGGCACAGGTGCAGGTCAGAATCAGTCAGGATTTACCTCCTCACTTCAGGATCTGGTTGGGAAGTTCATTGGGAAACGGGTTGGAGCTCAGATTCCATGTTGTAAAGATGCTGTATCTGGCTCAGGAAGATTCCAGACTGCAGGTTTGGGGAAACTGGAGGCTTTCTCTTCATGCCTGCCACGTTCCTGTGGTGTGTCCCAGGGTTGGTGCTGGGAGAGGTGGGGACCTGCCTTGGGGTCAGCCCAGCACTTCCATATCCAAGAATAAGAAATGTGAGCAGTCCCAGCTCGCTCTGGGTGCTGACAGCAAACTACCTTGAGGGATGTTTCATTCCCTTTCCTTTTTTCCCCAATCAGATCAAATTGATGAAAACCTTAAACTGGCCTTGCAGCAGGACCTAACCACGATGGCCCCTGGATTAATTATACAGGTAATCAGGGTTTGATTGAGATACCGAAGGGGGAGATTGTGAAGAGGGGAAGGGGCTAAAAGGAAACAACAAACTGAGATTTGTTTAGGAAGTCCCTTTACAACACATTTAACCTGAGGAGTGAGAACAGTGTCCTTCCTGTCCCCTCACAGTTCTGATGTGTTGAGTTTCTCCTGGAGTTACTCTGGCTGCGGATTTGCCCAGGTTACAATCTCCTGTCGTGTCAGGAGACCTTTCAGTGCTGTCTCTGTGGGGTTTGGGCACAGTTTGTGCAGCTCTGGTGGCAGAGGATGCCCCGAGTGCCACCCACTGTCCCCTGCAGCCCCAGGGGCCACTTGGCTGCTGGCCCACGTCCTCTTGTGTGTCTCTCTGTGCAGGCAGTTCGAGTTACAAAGCCAAACATCCCTGAAGCCATCCGGAGGAATTACGAGCTCATGTAAGTGCCTGTGTGGTCCCAGAAGGATCCAGAAGGATGGATTGACTCGGGATCAGGGGGATCCTGGTGCCCTCAGCTTCATGCTGCCCCTCAGGAAGGGCCTGGGGAGGAGCAGCACTGAGCACTGGCTGGGCTGGCACTTGGAACCCCTGAGCACAGGGAGGATTTGCCCTGGGGCTCCTTCCCCTGGGCACTGGCCCTGCCTTCCAGAGCCCTCCTGGAGCAGTGGCAGAGGGATGGATTTCACCACTAATCCTCTTGTTTGACTGGGATGGAGAAACTGTTGATTCAACAAGCTGAAGACTTGCAAAGCTTTGAAATAACTTTTTTTGACAGCACTTGAAGTGCTGATCCCTGTGCAGTGCCCTGAGGCAGCCCCTGCTCCCTGAGCACGCTGCCAGCAGTTTGGTCAGCCAGGATAGGATCCCTCTCACCCATTCTGCTTCCCCAGCACTGTGTGTCACCTTTTGGGCTTGTGGTAAATCCTGTGTGGTGTGGCCATGGCAGGAAGCCCCAGATCAATCGTGTTCCTTTGCCATAAACACAGCAGGACGTGTTGAGAGAGTCTCAGTTCCAGGGTCTCTTTCCTGACTGGGAGCAGGAGCAGAGCTTTTATTTATGTTCACACTTTAAAACTTCACTAATGTAAGTAAAAACCAGTAGGATAGAAAAGGCAGCAGGGCAGCCTGCAGGGACTGTGTCACAGGGACTCACTGGAAAATCTTCCTGCTATGGAGGGGAGGAAAGAATGCTTTGATTTAAACAAAAAGCTCCGTGCAGGTACCTGCCCTGCCACTGCTGATCCTTCCTGCCCTGGACATGTGCTGGAAGCAGGGAAGAGCCAGCAGCTCGCTCTGGGGATGTGGTGTGAGCCCCACAGCAGTGAGCTCCTGTTTTTAACTGGTTTTTCCTGCTCCCCAGGGAGAGTGAGAAGACAAAGCTGCTGATTGCGGCGCAGAAGCAGAAGGTGGTGGAGAAGGAGGCAGAGACGGAGAGGAAGAAAGCCCTGATCGGTCTGTGTGGCTGGGCTGGGAGGGGGAACTGGGGGGACTGGAGCAAAGAGACCCCAGGGAGGGAGGGAGGGAGGGAGGGATGCACCTGCTTCACTCTGGGACCTTCTCTGATCTGAAACTTTCCCAGAGAAACTCAGGAGTTTTTCAGTTGGGTTCCAGCTTTGTTTTCTGCGGGCTGGAAATTCTTCCCACCGTTTATTTCCACCTGAAGTGAGTGATCAGTGAGGATTTTCCAGGGTGAGGCTGCTTCTGGTGTTAGGAAGAGGTGTGATGACAGTGTGGGCGTGTTCCTGTTTTCATTTCAGAGGCAGAAAAGATTGCACAAGTTGCTGAAATAACCTATGGACAGAAAGTGATGGAAAAGGAAACAGAGAAGCGAATTTCAGAGATTGAAGGTGAGTGGGGGGTGGGCTCTGCAGTAAGTAAATCCTGGAGCAGCTCACCAAGGAGTTCCTGAAGTGTGTGTTGGCTGTTCTTCAGCCTAGGCTGACATTCACAGGGGTGAAGTTCCTGACCAGTGTCAGGAATGGGAATTTCTTTACAGGCTGTGCTTCTTGCAACTCCCTTTCTCCAGGTGATCTTCATAGGAGTTTGAACTTGAGGAGATGTTCCCTCACCCATCTGATAAAATGTTTTTCTCAGAGAAACTCCATGGCATGGAGAGGCCTCTGCAATTGCAGCTCAGGAATGGCCAGGCCTCTTTTCCCCTTGCATTCATTAGAGGCCCTGAGAAGCTTTGCAGAAGCCACTGAGGAGCCAATTAAGAGTTTTACAGATCAGCAGCTTCTCATTAAGAAGTTCTTTGCAGAAATACAGTGGGGTTTATTTCTTATAACTGTGTCAGCAGGTGTCAGCTCTCAGTCTGGGTCTGTGCTGGCAGAGGATTCCTGGTGACTCTGACTGGGCCCAGCCTCTCCTTTTAGCCAGGAAAGGAAGTTGTGGGCCAGACCCTCCAGCTGTTTACAGGATCTGTGAGTGCAGCAGCTCCCAGGGCTCCCTGCTAGGGGAAGTAAACAAATGGTTTATCCAGCTCTGCAGCTCTCAGCCCCAGACTGACGTGGGGCAGTTGTGTGGCTCTGTGCCTTAGGAGGAATGGCAGGAGATGGGCCTGAGGATTCCACTCACTTTATCTTCAATGTGCTGGCCTGGCACCCGTCATTTTCACTGGATGGATGCAGAGGCAGAGGGGGAAGAGGAGTGCAGCACAGAAAGGGGAAGTGTTCCTTTCCCTAAGTGTCTCTGCCAGGAGTCAGGAATTTCAACATCCACAGAATCAGAGCCTTGGAGCAATGGTTGATACAGCAGAGAAAAGTGCTGCAGCATCTGTGCAAGGGGCAGAGCTGTAAAGGTTAAAATCCCCCGCTCTGCATGCCAGAACCTTCATCTGCATATCCCAAATCCCATCTGGGAATCACATCCACAGGCACAGAGCTCATCTGCGGGGCTGGGCAGAGGCTGGGGGTAAATCCCACGTCTGCAGGAGAGCAGTTGCTGCATTTCAGCACCAGAGTCAGTCCTGGCTCGAGAAGAAAGGCTGAGCTCAGCCCACGTGATGGGGATAATCAAAGCCTGATGTTTGTGAAGTTCTTTGAGCTCTGGAGTTGCAGATGGAATTTGTTCCTTAATGCTCTCGTCCTGCAGCCATTTAGCTGTAAATTGAGCTCCCATTTCTGGGTTTCCCATTTTGCCCCCTCTTCCCTTGGCTGTACCCTGTGCAGTTTAGATGTGGCACCAGCCACTTTCTGAGGAGTTAGCAGCTGCAAACGGTGCTGACATGGCTGGAAATAAAAACGTGACTCAGAACATGTGTTTGCTTCCAGATGCTGCATTTCTTGCCCGAGAGAAGGCCAGAGCTGATGCTGAGTGTTACACTGCAATGAAGGTGGCCGAGGCCAACAAGGTACTGTGCTTTCCTTTGTGCTTTCCCTTGTTGTGCCTCAGAGCAGGGCCCCTGGCACCAGGCTGCAGGGAAATACTCAGCAGGAGAGCAGGCAGTGATCGTTGTTCTACTCAAAAAGCAAAACAAGGCCATCTCCTCTCAGCAGAGCTTTCATCTGAAACAATTAGTCAGCAATTAGATCCTTATTTGAAAGGTCATTTTGTTCTCTGGACAGATCAGTGCAAATGTGAAATCTCTGCTCTGCCAGGTGCTCACGGGGCAGTGGCTCTCTGTGGAATATCACTTCCAGTGCTGCCCTTGCACATGGATCTGATGAGAAATGTGCTTTCATTCTGGTCTCAAGCTGGCAGGCAGTGGGAGCAGGGAGATCTCCAGGGTGACAGGCAGGGGTAGAACAAACCACAGTGTGGGGGAAGAACAAATGGAGCTGATCTCAGACACCCTGGAAGAGCCTCGGTATTGCAAAAGTAGAAACAACTAAAAATCCATCCTGGGAGCAGAAAAATGCCATGGATAGAATTTCCAGGTGTGTTCCTGCCTGCAGCAAGTTCCCAGGAGGTCCCAGCAGGAGGTTTCAGCTCCGTGGTGATCAGTGAGAAGGGGCAGAGGGCTGGGGTGTTTGTGCACAGGCTTTGTGCCAGTTGTTCCCTCCTCTCTGGTACAATATCATTATCCTGAAGGAATGAGCTCCTGTCACCCAGAGGCACTCGTGGATCTGTTCTCTGGAAAAGAGCCAGGGATATTTCCCTCCCCAGTAGCTCTCCTTGAGCTCAGCTGCAGTGAGTGATGTGCTCTTGAGCATCTCCATCACGTTTGGACCGTGCTGCTCCATCACTTTCCATTCTGCCCTTTGGTCCCTGGGATGCAGAGCTGCACTCAGCCCCGCTGCAGCAGAGCCTGGCTCTGGGCACCCCGAGTTTTCCCTGTGGAGGGCTGGCCATGCCTGCTGGCCTTGTGGAGAGTGTGTGCCTCGTGTGCCTTTCCCAGAGCCGAGCTGTTGTGACCTGTTCTCTCTCTGTGCAGCTCAAGTTAACTCCCGAGTACCTGCAGCTGATGAAGTACAAGGCAATCGCAGCCAACAGCAAGATCTACTTTGGCAAAGATATTCCCAACATGTTCATGGACTCTGCAGGGAGCCAGACCAAATCTGCAGAGGGACTGGCAGAAGGAATCCAAGAGGAGGATGGGGCAGGAGCCAGCGAGGACACAAAGCTACTTCATAACATCAACTGAAGAGAAAGATTTCTATTCGTTTTATATCAAAAAATCACGAACTGGGAAATTCCTTTTCGTTTTCCCCCTTTCCTGTGCTGAAAGAGATGCATCAGATTTAATCCTTTCAATCTTTTGTATGACAATTAGACACAAGGACTTTGGTATTTATGGGGTGGGTTTTCTGGTAATTTCTAAGTCCAGGTGTGTTCTGTAGCTGCATCTCCCAGCTCTTGGTCACCCAGACCAAGGATTTGGGAGAGGCTGTCGGGGCTATCAGCTGGATGGGAACCTAATTTGGGATTGAGGTGGTTCATAGCAGCTGCAGGTAAAGAAATGTTGAGATTCTGGAGGGAGGGGAATTGCTGCTACAACTTGTTTGGGTTTTTTTTCTTACTGAAAATTCCAAGTACTTCATTTCAATCCCCTCTGAAAATAAGGTGCTAGATTTTGTACACTACAAGTGGCTGCTCGAGGCTGGGGCCGGGGGCAGGTGGCTGCTGAGCCCACGTGAGCTGACCCCATGAGGGACAGAGGCTCAGCTGGAATCCTGCAGGTTCCCACTCACAGGGGGATCGAAGCCTTAGACCACGTCATGCAGAGAGTGACCCCAACTCCTCGTTTTCTGTGTCCTCTGTTTTCCATTTGTCATGCTTTCATAGGGCACAGCAGAGTTCTGTCAGCAGTTCAGCTGCTGGGGAGGGCATGGGCAGCATCCTGGAGTGCAGAGCTGGCTGTGATTTTCAGTGAAATGATGGAAATTGTCATAGAAAACCAGGGGGGAAAGAGTTTTTGTCTCAGGGACCCTGACTTTACAAAAGGCCTTGCTGAGGAGGAGCTGCTGGAGTGACCAGACAGTTTTTCAGTTTGTTATCTGCTCTGTGGGAGCAGCTGGATCTCTGTGTTTACAGTGTCTGACTAGAAAAAGGACCTTCAGGTGAGCAGGACTGAGCTGTGGGGCTGAATGGAGCTCGTGGAAGGAAGATTTTGTACTGGCCAAGGACAAACCATGATCCTGAACGGTCCCAGGGCAGAGAAGAGCAGCTCTTCCTCACCTAGCCAAAGATGGATTCCCCTTTTTCTCTCAGAACAATGTACCAGAATGTCCCTTCCCCTCCAGAGAGCCGATCACTTCCTCACATCCCAGATCCCAGGAGGGAACAGGGCTTTGTTTTCCACACATGCAAAATTTGAGGATAGAAGTTCAGGCCTAGAGAGAACATTTTTTTCCCCCTACCTAATCCATCTGCATTTGGCAGCAGAGCCTGGTGATGAATTGCTGATAGAATTTGAGGCCAGTATCCTCTTCTGAGATGATGCCAGGGACCAGCCTGGTGCATTCACAGGCTCCTGCCCCACATTGTTGCTCCCCAGTAGCCCTGGTCTCACCCTTCAGTGTTAAAACCTTCATCAATCTGTGTTCCTGTGAGAGAGCTCGGATGAATCTCAGCTGCTGGCTCCAGGGTTTTTACAGCACTTTTCCCTGTTGATGCTTGAAAATGCAGAATTGAAATTAAGCATCAGTTTCTGCTGGAGAAAAGTCCCCTCCTGTTTGTATTTCTTGGAAAACAGGAGCTAAGGGAAATCCCATCTCCAGACCTAGAGCAGTCACCAGCACCCCCAGGGAGGCTGTGATATTCCTGGCTCACAAATAGGTCTGTGCAGGCAGATTGGAACAGGGAACAGCAGAAGTAGCCACGAGGATGAGCTCATTTGAGATTGTTCTGTGTTGATCCTTGAGGTTTCCATCAGAAACTAACACCTCCTTTTACACAAGTGTTTTTCACTAATGAAAGGACCCAACTAAGCCAAAGTGGTATTATAAAGGCTTTTTTTTAATGTGTGATTTCACAGCAAGAGAATAGCTTGGGATAAAAAGCTCTTAATGATTTTTTTTTAATTAAAACTCTTGACTGCTAACGTATTAGTGTAATTTTGTCCAGTTGTACTGAGAGTAAAAAAGCAAAGTTGAGTGAATCAGTCTTCACAAGCTGAAATCCATCGTGTCTTCATTCAGGTTTCTTCACTCTAAAATGTCCTGAATTTTCCAGAGTGGATCCATCTCTCCATGTAAACCTTTATTCCCTCTGTCTCCTTAACAGGCAAGCTGTACTGTTTCTATAATCTTGACACGAAGAGCTGAAAAAAATCTGAACAAAGATCTTTAAACCCAGGCTAGAGCAAAGGGAGCAGAGGTTTGTGGCACTGCTGATACCTGGGAGCACAGAAATGCTCTGCCAGTGCAGTCCTTGATCTTCTTACGTACTGAACTCCAAGCTTTTTATTTTGGTATTTGCTATGACAATAAAATGGTTTCAGTTTTAGAACGTTGCTGTTTGAGTGTCGGGGTTTGTGGATGAGCTGTAGGTGTGTAGGTGTGGTGTTGGCAGGGGTTTA
>NC_031790.1:3585161-3585713 GCF_001522545.3 Parus major
CTGTGGGATCTGTGGGGAGCAGGGGGAACAGCTGTGCCCCCGCTCCTGCCAGCGAGGAGGGGGAGAGGGGGAGAGGAGTGTGCAGGGAATCTTCTGTCTGTGTGTCTGTGTGTCCGTCTGTCTGTCTATCCAGGGAATCTCCTGTCTGTCTGTCCAGGGAATCTCCTGTCCGTCCGTCTGTCCGTCTGTCCAAGGAATCTCCTGTCTGTCTGTCCAAGGAATCTCCTGTCTGTCTGTCTGTCCAGGGAATCTCCTGTCCGTCTGTCCGTCCGTCTGTCTGTCTGTCTGTCTGTCCGTCTGTCTGTCCAAGGAATCTTGTGTCTGTCTGTCCAGGGAATCTCATGTCTGTCTGTCCGAGGACTCTCGTGTCTGTCTGTCTGTCCAGGGACTCTCGTGTCTGTCTGTCCAGGGAATCTCATGTCTGTCTGTCCAGGGACTCTCGTGTCTGTCTGTCTGTCTGTTTGTCTGTCTGTCCAAGGAATCCCGTGTCTGTCTGTCCAGGGACCCTCGTGTCTGTCTGTCTGTCCAGGGACTCTCGTGTCTGTCTGTCCA
>NC_031790.1:3585763-3605744 GCF_001522545.3 Parus major
TCCAGGGACTCTCGTGTCTGTCTGTCTGTCTGTTTGTCTGTCTGTCCAAGGAATCCCGTGTCTGTCTGTCCAGGGACTCTCGTGTCTGTCTGTCCGAGGACTCTCGTGTCTGTCAGTCCCTGCTTTGCTGTGGAATGAGTGAAAACCACAGGAACCGTCCTGGAGCAGCAAACACCTCGGATTTGGTAAAGTTGGCAGAAAATCCTTGTCATGTTTTACCAGACAAAGGGCAGGAACTTTCTGGCTGTTTTTACCCAGCTGTGTAAACACCGAACGTGCAGCGGGACAGCGGAGTTCTGCACATTAAGACAAATATTTGAGTTAATGTGTTGCAGCCGGCGGTCTCCCATTCTGCCGAGTTCCTGCATGAAGCCGGGCATTGTCCGGGCCCTGCAGCTGCCCGGGGCTCTGGCCCCGCTCCAGGCGCTCCCCTCACCCGCCCGGGCCCGCAGGACCAGCGCGGCTCCCCCGCCCCGCTCTGTGATAATTCCAATTATTGCCTTTTTTACCGCAGTAATTGGAATTCACACCCTTGGGGGACGGCTCCTCGTGCAGGGGTAACAACCTCACTGTTGGGGGCCGGGACTGGAGCAGTAGGTCGGGCTGGGTGGCAGCTCGCTGCTGTTACTCGGGAATGGTTTGGATTTGTCACCAGAGCCGAGGGAAGGGGACAAGCCCCGGCCGGGCCCCTGGGGCCGCCATGGCGCCTGCGACCTTCCCAACATGGCGGCCCCTCGCCCCGCCCCTCCGTTCCCATTGGCTGGCGCTGCCGGCAGGGGCCCGATTGGAGCGATCCGATTGGCGGAGAGCGGGGGCAGGGCGGGTGTGGCGGAAGTGGCGGCGGGCGGGAGGGGATGTGGAGAGCGGGCATGGCCGCCGGGGACGGGCTGGGCCCGGCGCTCCGCGCCGTCACCGAGCGGGTGCAGCAAGCGGCGGCGCGGCGGCCGCAGGTGAGGGGGGCACGGCGGGGACGGGCAATCCGCTGGGACCTGCGGGGCGGGGCCGCTGCCACGGGGACAGGCCTCCGTTACCGAAAGGACGGGCCCGCGCCCTGGGGCCGGGTCACCGGTGACCGCGGGGACAGAGGCGCGGTGCCGCTGGGACGGGCCTCTCCGTGGGCTCCGCTCACCGTGGGAGCAGAGCCTCGGTGTCCCAGGGACGAGCGCAGCACGGAGCTGGGTGTCTGAACCCCCCCGGCAGAGGAGCCTCTATCGCGACAGGGCCCCTCTCGCTCCACCCGGCTCCCCCGGTCGGGGCAGCCCCTCGGTTCCCCCGGGGGCTCCCGGGGCTGCGGCCCCGCTCACCCCGCGCTGCTCCCGCAGGGGCTCCCGGCCGTGCAGCCGCGGCTCGTGGCCGTCAGCAAGACCAAGCCGGCGGAGATGGTGCTGGAGGCCTACAGGCACGGGCAGCGCAGCTTCGGGGAGAACTACGTGAGTCGGGGGCTGAGGGGCTGGAGGGGCTCAGCGGGGCTGGAGAGGCTCAGGGGGCTGGAGAGGCTGGAGAGGCTCAGGGAGCTGGAGAGGCTCAGCAGGGCTGGAGAGGGCTCAGGGGGGCTGGAGAGGCTCAGCAGGGCTGGAGAGGCTCAGCAGGGCTGGAGAGGCTCAGCAGGGCTGGAGAGGCTCAGGGGGCTGGAGAGGCTCAGCAGGGCTGGAGAGGCTCAGCAGGGCTGGAGAGGCTCAGCAGGGCTGCAGGGGCTCAGCAGGGCTGCAGGGGCTCAGAGGGGCTGGAGAGGCTCAGCAGGACTGGAGAGGCTGCAGGGGCTCAGGGGGTTGGAGAGGGCCTCTCTGGGGGCACAGAATCCCAGAGTCATCCCAGCTGGAAAAGCCCTCCAAGGTCATTGAGCCCAAGCTGTGCCCGATGCCCACCTTGTGACCCAGCCCAGAGCTCTGAGTGCCACATCCTGAGTCACTCCTTGGGCACTTCCAGGGATGGGGACTCCAACACTTTCCTGGGCAGCCCCTTCCACCATTTAACTCTTTCTGTGAAGAAATTCCTCCTGAAGGCTTGGGCCAGTCCAGTTTGGGTGGGTGGCTCTGGGGGTGACAGCATCATTCCCTGGCCTCGTGTTTTTGAGGCTCGGGTTGGCCCCAAGAACACAAGTCCCAAGGACACCCATCCTGTTCCTGCTGTGGGTTTAATGGAATTCTCCTTCGTTCTCCCAGGTTCAGGAGCTGCTGGAAAAGGCATCAGACTCCAGAGTAAGCACACAGTTCCCTTCATGTTTTCTAACCATGTGTCCTAAGAGCTGTTCAGTCAAAGTCCTGGGCTTGGTCAGGGATTTGGTTGTATCCTTATCTTTGCAGATAAATGGTGGGTTATTCTTGGCTCACTGCCTCTGCCCCATTCCCCCTCCTGCTTTGCTGGCTCCAGAGGAGTCTGGGAATGCATCTGCCTTAGTCATGATTTGTCTGCTTTGCCTTTTGTGCTCTCTTTAGGAGAAGCACAGTTCTTGCTGAAAAAAAAAAAAAAAGTTAACACTCAGTTTGGGGAAAAGATCATTTTATGGCTGTTGCAAAAGAGCTTTGCCCTTGCTGTTCCCATGGACAGCATTCCCTGCAGCCACAAACCCATCCCTCTCCAGCCTCAACCTCAGCAGCCACAGGCTGAGTCTTTCAGGGCCCACAAACAAAGAAATTGGGTGTCTGGTATTTGGTTGTGGGCAAGCTAAGACTGAAGAGCTGCGTGGGGGAAGAGAGAATTGTTGTTCCAACCTGGGTGTTCCCTCTGCTTTCAGATTCTGTCATCTTGTCCAGACATCAAGTGGCATTTTATTGGCCACCTGCAGAAGAGCAATGTCAACAAGCTGATGGGTAAATCCCGGTTGTTTTATGTGGGCAGTGATATTCCAGTGTTCCCATGTGTCAGGGAGGCTCAGGCTGCAGATCAGGGCAAGCTTCTTCCCCCAGAGGTGCTGGCACTGCCCAGGCTCCCAGGGAATGGGCACAGCCTGAGGCTGCCAGAGCTCCAGGGATGCCCAGGGTGGGATGTTGGGGGGTCTGTGCAGGGCCAGCAGTTGGACTGGGGATCCCTTGCAGCTCAGGATGGTTCAGGATTCTCTGAAACAATAACCATGAACTCACAAATGCCTGTTGGAGCTACAAACAGTCCCATGCCAGCAGAATTCCCTCAGCCTGTGTTTTCTCCCCAGCTGTCCCAAACCTGTTCATGTTGGAAACGGTGGATTCTGTGAAACTGGCAGATAGAGTCAACAGCTCGTGGCAGAAAAAAGGGTCACCCCAGAAGCTGAAGGTCATGCTGCAAGTGAACACCAGTGGGGAGGACAGTGAGTGGCTCTTTGTGACATGTGCATGTTTGTCCTGCTGGACAGGGAACTTGAACAGGCTGAGCTGCTTTGTGCTCTGAAAGCATTTCTGTGGCAGAGCTGGGCAAGGATGTCCCTGTTCTTTTCCAGGTAAGCACGGCCTTTCCCCTGGGGACACCACGGCTGCTGTGGAGCACGTCATCAACAAGTGCCCCAGCCTGGAATTCGTGGGGCTGATGACCATCGGCAGCATCGGGCATGACCTCAGTAAGGGGCCAAATCCTGACTTCCAGGTAGGATTTTCTCAGAGAAAATGTCACTGTGGGCTGGTTTCCTGTCACAGTTTGTCCGTCCCAGTCGAACCAGGCTGTGAGGATGTGGGAGCACCTTGTGCAGGGTAGTGCACAGCCCTCAGTACGTGTTTCTGCAGGGTGTTGCTCCCACCCATCCTCTGAAGCTGCAGCCAGGATTTTGGCAGGGATTTTTGCTGCCACCTGTGCAGCAGTTGCTGTGCTGGAGCCCCTGGTTCTGATGAGGTTTCAGCCTCGTGTGTGCTGTCAGTAAATCTGGGAAACCTCCAGATGCTGTTACGGTGCTTCCATGGGAAGTGTGGGAACTGCACATTGTGTGTGATGGAGACTTCAGGGACAGGCAGGAATCAGGATCTGTGGCACCCTGGAACGAAGCTGGCATGGCTGTCCAGGTGTGTGACCCTCTGCTGTCCCCTCGTGCCCTGCAGGTGCTGCTGTCCCTGCGGCAGGAGGTGTGTGACAAGCTGAACCTGCCCGTGGACAAGGTGGAGCTGAGCATGGGCATGTCCACGGACTTCCAGCACGCAGTAAGTGTGTTCCTGCCCCTTCCCTCGGGGAGAAAACGTGCCTGCACCCCAAATTCCAGCCCAGGTGCTGCCCAAACAGGCCTCTAAGGCTCCCCTTTGGATGGAGATCCCAGCACAGCTCTGCTGCTCCTGGGGGAGATTCCTGGGATCAGAGCAGCCCCAGGTGTAGCTGTGGGTGGTGATTCCTTGGGGAACCACCCTGTGAGGGCCGTGGGGTGGTGGCAGCCCTGCCCTGAGCTGCTCCTCTCTGTCTCTTCCAGATAGAGGTTGGATCCACAAACGTCAGGATCGGGAGCACCATTTTTGGAGAGCGGGATTATTCCAACAAAGCCCCCGCTGGAAGTGGAGGCCAAACAGAGGCCGTGACAGTGCAGGGCCACTAAAGGGAAAGAAGTGGCCTCATCAGAGGAGAGACCTCGCTGTGGGAGACCTCACTATGCATTTTACCTCCCTCCATGTCAGCACTCCATCCTGATGGTGGAGAGGGAATTCCTCGGAACAGAGGCCAGAAATGCCTCACAATCATTGTGATCATAGAGTACCCCTAGAAACTGGAAATCTTGATAACCAACAAATGACAAGGAAATTGAGGGTTGGAAGTGGCTGTGGTGTTTTGGTTCCTCAGGGTCATCAAGGACAGAGACTTTGGGGTAACAAACAAGTGTTTGTCAGGCTGGAGTTGCTGCTGAGGAAGGTGGGTGTCGCTGCAGCAGTGCTGGTGGTTGTTTTCACTGAGGACTAAATCCTTCATTGAACACATTATGATCTTTACAGAAACCTATAAATGTTTCCCCAAACACAAGTTTTGCACGTGGGGTGGTTATGTAGGAGCTGGGGCTGTGCTGTGACAGGGGAGGGGCCGTGGAAAAGGGGTGAGTGACAGGCACAGGGGACTGTGAGGAGCTCGGCTGCCACTGTGAGTTCATGCTGTGATGTTTTGGCTGCACATCACAAGTGTGGGAGTGTCCTTTCAGCTCAATTTTGTCCTTTTCAGGCTGACACTAACTTTTCCCATGGCTCTGTGACTGCCCAAATCTGGAATGCTTTCCCCCTTCCTTCCTTTCCCCTCCTCTGTTGTTGGGAATTATTTTCATCCTTCCTAGTAGTTTTGCTGCTGTTTTTTGGTCAGAATTGGGGTTTTCTGCCAAGCCTCTGCTCTGCCACCAGCTTCCTGCTGCTTTCCAAGGTGAGTCCCACATGGTTTGGTGCCTGTGCCATCCCCTTTACACCTATGTGAGGATAGCAGTGCTTGGCTCAGGGCAGCAGGGAGCTTTCCTTGGGAAAATACTTCAGAAAAGGAAATATTATTGTCCCACTGCATTCTGGGTTCCTGGAAAAAATCGTTTGGCCTCTCAGAGAGCTTTTAGGCTGTGTCTTAACATCCTTTCCTGCTCTTGGAAGAGGGAAATGGGACTGTCACTGCAGTAGCTTTCCTTCAGCTGTGAGCAGCTGCTCCTGCGTTGTTGTGTTGCTTGGCCAGCCTCACAACCCATGTTACAGCTGATTTTTGGGCTTTTGTGTCTGCCAGAGGAGGAGAGCTCGGCTGCCAGCAGGAACATCCTCCCCAGGCTTTGCTCTGTGTGCGTGTGGTTAAATCTCGCTGTCGGTTTCACTCTCTAAAAGCTGAATGTAAATGAAAAGAGTCAACTCCAACACCAACCTGTCGTAGCTGCGTGGTTTAGAAGCGCTGTGGGGTCAGAGCCGCCCTCCTCGCACTGTGCCATGTGTGGTTCATAGTCTAGTAATACAGTGGTGAGTTTTAATGCCATCTGTGCCAACTCAGAAGCTATTAAAGATGTTATTTTTATGTTCCAGCGTGGTGAATGAACTCCCTGAGCTGCCCTTGGAGCTGTTTCCCAGGCTGGGGCCGCTGTTGGAGCTGGGGCGGGGGGAGGAGGGTCGGTGGAAAGGCGGCTGAGGCGAGGCTGGCCCGGAAAGCGATGCGGGATTTGCTCGGGGAGGTGGCGCTGGGCGAGATGTCGCGTGTCACCCCTGGGTGGCGCTGCCGGGCCGGGCACGGGGCCGGGTCCCGGAACCGCCGTGTGCTCACCTGGCTCAGGTGCAGAGCCCCGGCAGCGCTCGGGGCTCCCTGCGCGGGGCTGGGCCACGGCGGAGCGCCCCGGTGGCCCCGAGAATGCGCTTTGCCTCGGGACACCTCTCTCCTCCCGCCGGGCTGGTCCCCGGGGCCGTCAGGGAGCAGCCTGGGTGCTGCGCTGGGACAGCCCGAGCTGGGCTGGAGCCAGGCTCTGGAGAGGAGCGGGGATCTGCGAGAGCTTCTGCTCCGTCCTCTGCAGCTGCTTCTCCCACCCACGGAGCTTCCAACTGACTCTCCTCGTTGTGTCCAGAAGGTTTTCCACGCTTCCCACGCGTCTGAGCCTCCCCGCGGCCGGAGCAGAGGGAGCTGCCCCGGCCGGAGCCGGGGGCGGGCGGCTGCGGACCGCGGGCTCGGTGACACCGGACACCTGTCCGGGGCCGTGGGGCCACACCGCCCGCTCCTCGCCAGAGGTCACCGGAGCGCAGCCAGCGGGCCGCAGATGAAAGATTGCGGAGTCTTTTCATGGAGCACATGCAGGCTCGGCCCCCCGCGCCCCCGCCTTGCTTCCCATCCATCACAGCCCCGGGCCGGGCTGGGAGCGGCGGCGCTCGGGCTCCCCGGGCCTGGCCCTGGCTGTGTTTGCCTTGGAGCGAGGTGTCCGGCACACGCCGGGACTCTGCTGCCCCCGTGGCTTCCTGCACCCCATGGCTCAGGCGTCTTTCCCTCTGGAGCAAAAGCACAGCCCCAGGAGTCCCCTGAGGTCACCCCTGTCCCCACATGTCCCTTGGGTGGGGCTGACCCCTCAGAGCCTCAGCACTTCACATGCTGCCTGGTGAAAAACTTCCAGGCGCCTTGGAGCACATCCGCGTGCAGACTTGGCTGATCCTCAGAAGAATAAATCCGTTGACAATGGACAGGGGGATCTGCTGCTGCTCCTTCTTCTCCAGTTCCTGGGAAATGGGTCCTCCTCGGGGAAGTGCCAAAGCAGCAGAGATCAGGAGCTGGGGGTCAGGTGGGAGCCCGGGACACCCAGAGCAGCTCGGCCCAGGCGGATCCCAGTGCAGCCCTTCAAAGTGGAAAGTGTGTTTATTTCTGGGATATCGGCTTTCCGGCAGGAAGGACGGCCACTGCCAAGGTTTTTATTGGATCCCAGTGAAAGGAATTGAGAGTCTCGTGCTTGTTGTCTTTCCCTGCGCCTGCAGTAGTTAAGGAGGTTTTTTACCTTTGGGTGGGAGGGAGGGACGCAGGGATTTGGCATCCAGCACTGTGGCGATGGAGTTTCAAACGGGCTGCCTTGTCTCCCGGGCCAGAGGCATCAGGAGGGGTCGGGGCTGGAAAAGCAGCGAGAGGGGCTTGGAAGCAGTTGAAAGAACCTCAACTCTCAGGCTCAAAGCATGTGGAAAGTGTTGCTTGAGCTCCTCTCCTCCAAGCGGGGCTGGGGCAGGGTATTCTACACGTCCCAGTTTGGACAAGGTTCTCACTGTTCTTGGAGGGAATTTAGAGACTGAAATTCTGAAGAGCAGGCACAGCAGTCTGATTGCTTCAGAGTGTCATGGATGCAATTCCAGTGCTGCTACTGGAGCTCCTGGAGATGCAGATTTCATAATTTAGGGCTCATCCAGCAAAAGGAGGTGGCTGAGCTGGGCACACTGAGGTGTTTTGGGGTGTCCCTGTGTGGTGCTGTGTGGCTGAGGCAAGGAGTCTCCTTCCTCTCCCTTGTGGGAGTGCCCAGGGGGAGCAGCAGGCTCCAGCCTGGGGTGATCCCCTCGGTGAGAGGGAGGGGAGCCCACTCCTGCTCCCTGCAGTGCTGAAAGCGGGAGGTTCTGCTCACCATGGGGGGCTTGGGAGGGTTCCCTGCTGCGCCGGTGCTCGAAGGATCTCAGGGCGGATGCTGGACACAAACAGTTTCCTGTTGCTCTTCCAGCTTCAGCTGCGGGATCTGGAACCGGCACAGAATCAAATAATACTTTGAGTTGGGAGGGACCCACAAGGATCATTGAGCCCAACTCTTGGTGCTGCACAGGACAACCCCAGGACAATCCCACCCTGTCCCCAAGACTCTTCTCCAGAGGCTCCTGGAGCCGGGGGTGTCCTGTGCCAGGACTCACTCCTGGGGCAGTTTCATTTCACGATGCAGGATGGACCCAGGCAGGGAAAATTCTGCCCAGTGAAAAAAACGGGAAGGAAGAAAAAAAAATAAAAATAAAAAAGACGGAAATATGTGGGACACCTCATTGTGTCGTTCACTAGCAGGATGATGCCGGTCTCCAGGGCTCTGGGGTCCCACAGCTGAGCCCCGGTGCCAAGGTGGGAGGTCTGGGAGGGTGTGACGGGCCATGGAAGAGCCCTGGGGCCACAGTCCCTGTCCCTGCCCGGGCCGGGAGCTCAGGGGCACCGGGCTCTGGTGCTCCCGAGCAGAATGAGGAGTGCGAGCTGAGCGTCGTCTCCGCTGCCCGGCCCCCACTGTCGCGGCCACGGCGTGTATTTATTTGGAGAGAGGAGTAAATTTCTCTTCCCCTCCAGGAACTGTTGGTCCTGGAGAGAAACCGCATTCCCAGCGTCGTCTTGTCGTCCTTCCATGACCCTTTTCCTCCGCTCCCTGGCACGGGGTCCTGCAGACTTCACTGCCGGCTTTTGATCCCTTTTGATTTGACGCTGCAGAGAGCCGCAGCCCCGGAGGAGCCGAGCCCCGGGCGGACGAGGGCTGGAGTCAGGCGAGAGGCAGCGGGGATGTGGGAGGGGGGAGCGGGAAGAAAAATATTGAACTTGGTGTGAAAAGCAGTGAAGCAAAGGGGGAAGCCGAGAGGGACGAGCGCTGACTGCAGAGGGGAGGCTGCGAGGGGACAGAGCAGCGTGACCACGGAGTGAACTGTGTGACTTTGTGCAGGGAGTTCCTGAGGGTCCCGCAGAACTCCCGTGTGCGGAACATCTGCCGGGCCCACGTGTGTGTCACCACCCGCGACACGGCACTCTGTGCTTGTCACAGCCGGGATGTCACCCTGAGGCACCGCAGGGTGGCCACACGGACCGCGTGGGCTCTGACCCCGCGCAGGGCTCCAGCCCGGCCCGGGGGTGGGAGCAGCCGGAGCTCTCCGTGGGGAGCGCAGAGCCCCAGCTCTGGTCCGTGGGGACCCCACGGGGGTCGGGCTCCTGCCCGCGGGGTCCCGCTCTGCTCCGTGCGGGTCTCCCCCGCTCCTCCGCGCCGGTGCCGTCGGGGGGGCCGAGCCGCTGCCCTCGGCGGGGCCGGGGCGGGCCGGGGCGGGCCGGGGGAGGCGCCAGGGCCGGCGGCGGAGCGCGGCGAGCGGGGGAGGCGGCGCCGCCGGAGCCGCCCCGGGGAGCGGGGCGGCGGCGGGCGCGGAGCCGGAGCCCGTAGCCGTGGCCCGGGGCCGGGGCCATGCGGCGGGCGGCGGCGCTGGTGCTGCTGGCGGCGGCGCTGAGCGGCCCCGGGGCCGGGGCGCGGAGCTGCCCCGCGCTCAGCCTGGGCTGCAAGTGCGCGGCCGAGCGGGCCAAGGCGGGCGGCGGCCCCGGCGCGCCCCGGCGGAGGGTGGTCTGCAGCGGCGGGGGGCTCCCCGCGCCCCCCGAGCCGCGCCTGCTGCCCGAGGGCACCGTCACGCTGTGAGTACCGCGACCGGCAGCGTCCCGGGCATCGCACCCGGCGCCGAGCATCCCCCCCTGCCCCTGGCATCTCCCCCGGGCATCGCCCTCCGTTCCGGCGCTGCCGCCGCGGCGCTGCTGCCCCGGTGCGGGGCACCCTGAGTGGGACCAGAGCCCACGCGTGGGTCGTGCTGAGCCCTCTCCGTGCTGCAGCTGCGCTCCGGGGAGCCCCCTCATCCCCCGAGCCGGGCAGATGCTGGCGGGGACCGGGCGCGATGCCCCGTGGGGTTGGCAGCGCAATGAAGTTACTTTTTCGTCTCAATAAGCGACTCTGCACCAGAGAAAAGTCGCTCTGCGCTGCGTAGCGTGGTTTAAATCGCCTTAAAGGGGTGTCGTGGCTCTGGGCTGGAGGGGACCCCATCTGTCCCCAGGGCGCGGCGGCAGAGCGGGGCTGCTGTGGACGTGAGCTGGAAATGCAGGAAACGGGCTCTTTCTCCTGCTTCCCTCCGCAGCGTTTCTGCGTGCTGGGGAACATGTTTTTGTTTGAAAGTGACTGCTGTCCCTGGAAATATTTCCTGAGAAGCGATCGGGAGTGGTTAATGGCTTTGGGGTTTGTGCAGAGGTTCTAAAGCTGCTGCTTGGTCCGTAAAGGCTCCTCTTCTTCGCGGCCCCCGTGCCGGCTGGAGCTGGCAGCCGTGTGCTGCTCGCTGCAGGGTTTATTTATAACTCCAGAGGAGATGTTTGAATTAAAATCTGGATTGGAGGCTGGGCTGGCAGCACTGCAGCTGGGGGGAGCGTCGCTTTCCCCTGGAGCATTGTCCCGTGTCAGCCTGCCCATGGTCAGGGCTCCCACCTTGCCCTCCTCGGGTGGGTTGGGTTGGACTCTGCAGAGGATTTGCTTTGGTGGCTGCCTCGTCCTGTCTGCTCTCACGTACCCAAACCCGTGGGTCGTGTTGCTCTGGGTTCCCAGGCTCACCTCACTTTGGGGTGATGGTGACAGCAGAGGTGACCCCGCTGGCACCACTGTCCCCACGTGCAGCGTGGCCATGAGCGCACCGGTGCTACCGGATGGTGCCACGAGCAGGGTCTGGCCGCATTAAAAGCATAAATTGTCCCAGAACAGCAGCGCTGATGGGTGTCCTGGGCTTCCCTCGCTGGGGGACACTGGGGGGCCTCAGGCAGGTGACAGCTGAGCTCTCTGTCACACTTGTGAGCTTTGCTCTTCATGTCTTTCATGGCCCTTCCTCGCTTGTCAGCCCCTTGCAAATACTCATGGGGACGTTCAGTCCTTTGTCAGTTTGTATTTGGGAAAAGCATCCCATCCCACTCCCTGTTCCTGTGCCCTCCCCAGCTGCTCCCAGCAGGGCAGGGGGTTTGTGCTGAGGGCTGCCTTGGAGAGCCCGGGGTGACCGTGCACGAGCATTAGGGCATTACACGATCCCACTAAAACGTGACATGAAACCTACAGGCGTAGGCAGAAACCTACAAATATGCGGTGACCCTGGCTCTGCTCTCGTGCAGTAAACATGATTTATTCCAAACCCTTTCCAGATGGAACAATCAAAACCAGAGGCTCCAACTTTGGGAGCGTCTCCTGGAGGCACTGGGGTGCGGGCAGGGAGTGGAGGGGCCCAGGCATGTGGCAAGGGCTGCATGTGCCTTGGGGACATCCTGCTGGGGACAGCCAAACCTTGAATTCTGTGGATGAGCTGGGTCTGAGCAGGGCTCCTACCCGTGTCCCAGGGTCCCGTCTGTGCCCTGGGGTGCTCAGGTCCCCTCTGTGCCCCAGGCTGTTGCCCCTGCTGCAGGAAATGTGTTTGGGGCAGTAACGCTTCAAAGCAGAGTCGTGTTCCAGTGCTCATCCGGCCCAGCCTGGAATCGGGAGTGCCTGAGTGCTGAGCACGGGGGAGGCTCTTCCCAGCAGCCGGAGAGACTCTGGCCCGGCCGCAGATCCAGCTGTCCGGGCAGTGGCTGGGGACAGGCGGGTGGCCAGAGACGCCTCAGTGGCTGGAGGAGGTCTGTCACCCTGTGGGTCCCTCATCCCGCCTCCCATTCGGCTTTTTCCCACACTCTTGCTTTATTTATCTTTAATTATTAGGCCAGTGCTGAGGAATCCTGCGCTGCCTCCGCGGCAGCTGCTGCACATTTACCCCCCGCGCCTGAGAAATGCGCTGGCATCACCCCTGGGTGGGCAGGGCAGGGATGAGGGACAGGGGACAGGGGGTGAGGGATGCCCGAGGGACCTGCAGCCCCAGCAGATGTTTCTCGGTGTGTGCTCTCCAACACCCACCCCAGTTTGTACCCAGCTTTTTCCTGTCCCCAGCTCCCTGCAGGGAGGAAGGAGGGTGCCCTTGGCTTGTCACCCTCGGCTCATGGGGTTGTCACCCCACTCTGACTCGTGGCCCTGGAGAGGTCACCCGGTTGTTTTGGCAGGACTGGCACCAGCGTGGCCCCAGCCCCGTATCCTGCTCCAGTTAGGAGCAGGGGATTTGGCAACTCTCGGGGCCGTCCCTCCAGCGTGGCTGTGAGGTGCTGGGGGGCTGCAGACAGGGATTAACAAGGCTTTAATCCCCCCCGGCTGACCCCTGCACTAATCGCCCGATGGAAAAAGCGCCACATCCCTAACGAGAGCCGGAGAGGCTCGGCCAGCCCCGCTGTCACACGGGCGGGAGCCCAAACCTCTTCCAGATGTGGAATCCCAGCACAGGCCTCATTTATGTGCACAGCTTGATTGCACTGAAATTACAGATTGTCTGCAGGGAATAGAGGGCTTTGACTTATGACCAATTTCCAGTTCTACTTGAACTCCCCGCTCCAAGACCGGTCTATCCTCAGCCCTGCAGATGGTTTCTTTCTCAAGCCTTCTTCAGCTTTTTATTTGTTGTTTATTGGGCTGCAGCTCCATCAGGTTTGGGTTTTCCGGGGGTTGCAGGTCGTGGTGCTGCCCGGTGCCTCGGAGCATCCCGGCCCTGGCTCTGGAGGCTTCGCCCTCTCTCCGGGGCTTATTTTTCCTGTGCTAACAAAAGCCAAGGGTTGGAACAATAATTTTCACCATCCAAAATAGCCCGGCGTGACGTGAGGCTGGAGGAAACGCCTGGGCACGGCAAAGGGAGGGGAAGAGCCCCCGAGCACCCAAACAAAGCAGGGTGGGAGGGATCCCCCAGGTCTGAGGCTCTCCAGCCCCGCTGGGTTGGAAGATGTGGGGTCCCCTCTGGAATGTGGGTACCCTCTGGGATGTTGTGGGCCCCTCTGGGATGCTGCAGAGTCCCCTGGGATTCTGTGGGGTCCCTCTAGGTTACTGCGTGTCCCTCCCGTGATGCTGCCACCCCCAGAGCCTTTCTCACTGCCAGAGCCTTCAGCACCTCTCACCAGCCCCGGGGCCCCTCTTTTCTCTTCCCGAAATCCCTGTGCAGAGCAGAGCCGTGCTCGGGGCGCAGCCTGTGCCGTATCTGCTGCCGGCATATGCTTTGAATTACTGCACTTGGAGAGCAGAGCGGGGCCGGTCCCGCCCCCAGCGCGGCCCCCCAGGAACCGCTGCCTCCCCTGCCCGGGCTGGGGAGCCACCGGCTCCCCGCGTCCTTTTTTGGTTGGGTCCAGAGGAAGTTTATTGTTTCAGCAGCCCAGTTTCTGGAGCTGTTATTTATCCAAGTGGATTCCAGCACGCTTGAAAAAACAATCTTGTTTTTTTCACTTTTGGCTCCTCTTTTTGAGATGAAAAAAGAGGAGAAGAAGAAGAAGAAGGGATCTGTATCTCTCTGCCGGCAGCCTCGCGGGCTCCGAGCCCCCACAGCCCCGGCTCGGGGGGGTCGGAGCACGGACGCTGCACCCCTTGCAGGCCTGGATTCCCCGGGACAGGAGGATGCTCCTTGGGGCTCCCCCGCAAGCCCAGCACGCATCCCCCATCGTTTCCGTTTGACTCCACGCTCCAGTCCTTAATCCCCGCATTGTCCAGAGGGACTTTTCCAGCCGCCGCTCAATTAGCCGATTATTGTCCCCGCGGCGGGGCTGTCCCCGGCAGGAGCCCCCGCTCCGCGGCCGGAGGGTCCCAGGGCACCGGGCAGGGTGAGGGAGCCGTTTCGGACGGGAGGGTTCTGGGGGTGAGAGGGATCCCCAGCCGGCCCCCCAGGCCGATCGCTCCGGACCGGGCCGGGGGTCACTCTCGCTGAGCCGAGGGGTCCCAGCAAACGGCTCCCGAGGCCGTGGCTCTGCTTCCATCGCCTGCCAAACCTGCGGAAGGGTGCGATGGGAGGGCACCGGTCCCCTCTGCACCCCCAGACCTCGGTGAGTGTGTGGGAAACCACCGCAAGCCCTGCCTGGATCTCCCACCCCCCGCAGCAGCTTGGCCCCGCTGAGCTGGGGGCGGTGGGTCAGCTCACAGCCCTGCATCCCCCTCCTCCGGCTGATCCCTCCTCCCAGGGACAGCTCTCAGAGTCTGAAACGCAGTCAGTGGCTCTGGCTCCATCCCCACATGCTGACAGCTGGGCCTCCAGTGTGCCTCTGGGGCTGCTGGCCCTGGACTGGCTCGGGGTGGCCTCGTGGGCACACCGATCCCGCTGTGTTTTGGGGGTTTTCAGTTAATATCCTCTAAGGGGACAGTGCCAAGGACCCACACGGCTCTGCTGCCTGTGCACATGTGGGAATGGAAAGAGCCGTGGAGCCTGATGAGAACTTCCTGGGGGAAAAAAAAACAACAACCAAACCCAAAAAAACCCAAACAAAAAACAATTTGGAACATAATATCCATGAAACTAGAGAAAACAAAACAAAGCCGTGTTGGAGGATGTGGGTTGTAACTGGGGAGTGCGACCCAGATGGCTTCTGTGGGACAGGGAAGGAAAGAGCCAGGATCCCTACCCAGGAAAAGTTTTCCTGGGAAGAAAAGTTTTGGGCAAACTGTCACTGTCATCACAGCCTTTTTGTGCCAATCCCACCTTTTAGTCAAGGATCTCTTCTCCCGGAGAAAGGACAGACCTGGGCAGCAGCAGCAGCAGCTCAGGGTGCCCTGAGCCATGCGGGGGTCCGGGGGTTTTTCTGGACGGGTTCCAGGGGTGGCTTTGCCCTGCTGGCTGCGGATCACAGGGGCAGCCGATCCTGTTGGAAGTCAGGAGCGTTGCCCTTTAGGGCAGGAGCTGTGGAGTTACGGCAGAGGTGCAGATGGTCCCGGGGTCTGAGTGAGCACCCCCGGCGCTCAGCCGAGGGCCGCGTTCCCAGTGGGGTGCGGCTCTGGGGCTGCGGTTCTGCCACCACCGGAGCATGGCCAGGGCTGCATCCCCCGTGCCTTCGGTTGGGAAACCTCCTGCCGCTGGAGTGGAAAACTCTCGGAGGCCTTGGGGACAGCACGGCCTTGAGCAACAGTCCCCAGCGATGCCGAGACGGGGAACCGGGGCGCGCCACGGGGCGCTGGGGCCGTGACAGAAGCGATAGAAACATCCCTGGAAGCTGTGCCCTGCTCTGGGAAAGGTCCTGGGCCGAGCCGGCACCGCCGCTCGCTGCTGGGGCGAGCCGAGCCCTGGCAAAGAGCGGTCCCGGCGGTGAGGAGAGGCTCAGGCGTGGCCCCGGCCGTGGCAGCTCCGGCCGCCGGCGTGTGGAAGCAATTTGCAGCTGTCGGGGCCGCCGGCCGTTTCTGCTCCCCGCCGGCCGGGTCGAGGGCCCCGCGGCCGCGGCAGTGCCCGGTGGCGGCTCCTCATTAGCACAGGATGCGGGGGCTGCGCTGCCAGACTCCGGCCCTTCCCTCCCACCCAGCCTGCGGGGGGCTGCGGGTCCCGCTCCTGCCCCGAGCCGAGCGCGGCTCCGCGGGCAGCGCGTCCGGAGGGGCCGGGCTGCAGCACACAGCGGCCATTCAGCCCTGCCGCGGGGCCCTCCCGTGTGTAAACAGCCCTGGCCCGGCCTCAATGAGCCCTTTTTTCCCCGCAGCTCCCCCGGCCTGGGCTCCAGGATGCCCTCCCGGCCCGGCTGCCGCCTGGCCCCGCTCCGTCTCTGGCTCGCTTTGCCGGCGCTGGCGGTGCCGGTGCCCACGCGGCCGCACCGGAGCTCCGGGGAGGCAACGCTGGTCCCTGAGAACAGCCTCTGGCTCTGCTAATTGCGCTGACGAGCTTTAATGAGCTCCTGGCTGAATCGCCGGGCGCTGGTGCCCTCCGTTCACTCCCGTCACCCTGTGAGGGGCCCTTTGGTCAGCAAAGCTGTTTATTTTGGGGTAAAATCTCACTGCTGGGAGGCTCCCGGGATAGCCACAATGCCATGACCCTCAGGAGCTGGGGAGCCCCTCCCAGCTGCAGGTCCCGGGGGAGCCCTCTTGGTGCGGCTTGGGGGTCACCTCCTGCTCGTGGAACTCCCTGCACCGAGGTGATGCCGCAAGAGCCAGCCCGGGGATCCTGTGACAGTCAGTCCGTGTGGTCCATGGCATGACAGACCGTGCAGAGCATCCCAACACGGCTCCTGCATCCCCACACGGCCGTTGCAGTCCATGTTCCCACCCGGCCATGCCAGCCTGTGCCTGGAGCTCTCCGTGGCCACCACCGCAGCGGCACAGCCGGGCCGTGGCTTCTCCTGGGGGTCTGCCCGTCCTCACTCCCCAGCAGCTCCTGGGTCACCGGGCACGGCTGGGGGTCTGTGGCGGGTGAGGTAACAGGGCTGACCCTCTCCCTCTGCTCTTCCCACAGGCTGCTGGCCAACAACAAGATCACGGTGCTGGAGAACGGCTCTTTCTTCGGGCTGCGGGCTCTGGAGAAGCTGTGAGTAGGGGTCAGGCAGCAGGGTGGGGGGCAGTGGAGTGCTCCCATGGTGGGTGGTAGCACCATCACTCCCATTCTGCTCCTGGTGTGCTGCAGCAGGACCAGCACTGCAGCGCAGAATTTGCCACTGGCACCCCCGGGCATCCCAGGGACCCCGGGAGCTGCAGTGGGGCCGGAGGCGCCGGGGGGGCCGCGCTCCGTGAGGGCCGGTATGAAAAGCGACATTGTCCCCCCAAACAAAGTCAACTTTCTTATCTCTCCATGAAAGGCATCTCTATGGAGGGAGCTGCGAGAAGGGGAGATTTATGGCCCCCATATGGGTTTGATCTGTAGGTATGCAGGCACGGGGACCGGCACTGAGGGTGTTTTGTTCCCCGCCGCGGCCCTGCGAGGGTCCCGTGCATTCCTGCGCTGTGCGGGCTCCTGTGGAAATCCCCACGGGACTGTTTTTGGGGTGAGTGGAAAGCAGTCACCCTGGGGACACCATCCCGCGAAGCTGAGTCCTCCCCAGCCCGGCTCAAGGTGTGGGGTCACCTCCTGCTGCTGCCGCTGCACCCTCGTGCGGGGGTCGTGGGCCACGGGGACGGAGTCGTGGAGCAGCAGGGGGAGGACCAGGGCTCCGCAGCCCCCGCGTGCCTGGGGTCCCCCGAAAGGTCTCCATATCCTGGGAAAGCAGCTGCCCCAGGCCACCTCCCGCTCAGCACGGGGTCAGAGGGGGCCTGGGGCGGGTGGGCAGCACTCCCCCAGCCCGCCTGGCCTCATCGCGCAGCGCCGCGCCTGATCGCCCTCGACAGGAGCCGTAATTGTTTTCATCGGGTCGCTTCGGGGCCGTGGGGCGGACGTGGCCCATGGAGAGCCCGTGCTGGAACGTCGGGGACACCGTGGGGGCTGCGGGGCCCCTCGCCTCCCATCCTGGGGCTGGCAAGGCCCCCGCCCGCCCCGGCTGCCCACCGCGGGTGCTTTGGGGTCCCAGCATAACGGGGAGAAGCCATTCCCTGCATGTCAGGGGTGCCCCCACGGACCACCTCCCCTCTGGCTTGGCATCTCCAGTGATTTGTAGCGGCGTAATGAGATTAATGAGTCTGAGCGGGGACGGTATGCGGCGGCGGCCGCGAGCGCTCATTAGCAGAGCCCCGCTTGGGAACGGCCCCGGGGGGATGTGGGAGGGCTCGGTGGGTGACAGCAGGGACAAGGATGGGCTCTGTCCACCCATCTGTCTGCCTGTGCTGGGCTGCAGTGGGTGCACAGGGAGTTGTGGGCTCACCCCACAGTGCTCCGGACAGTGAATCAGGGTGGCTCGGGTCCTCGGGGCCAGGGTTTGCTGCAGTCTCTGGGCACTCGCGGGGATTGGGGTCCCCACGTACACGTGTCACTGAGCCACTGATGGCTTTCATGTCTGCAGCGTCACCCCGCCGGGGCTGGGGGAGGAGGGGGCTCGGCACCGCAGGAAATGCAAAGGCAAACGCGCAGAGCAGAGAAAAAGAGGAGCCTTATCGGAAATCAGGAGCCGCAGCCCCGGCCCTGGCCCGCGGGAGGAAGTGCCTGAGTGAGGAAGGCTGCCTCTGGCCAAGCGCCAGGCTGGCTGCAAACCCCTGGGGCCCAGCACGGTCCCCGGTGGGTCCCATCCCCGGCTGCTGGTCCCTGCAGCACCCAGATCCCGCAGACCCGAGCCGGGGGCCGCAAGTTTTGTCACTGGATGTGTTTTGGCCGGCAGGATGTGCTGGGGGTGCTCTGGGGGATGGGAATCCCTGGGAAAGCCAGCGGGACAGGGCGCTGGCAGGGGCGGTCTCCCTGGGCACGAAGCAGGGCTCTGCAGGACGGGCGTTTGCGGGCTGGATGTCGGCGATGGGACTCCTGTCGGTGCCGGTGGCGGTGCAGGTGAGCGGAGCTGTTCCTTCAGCACCAGCGCTCACCTGTGCACACCTGCCCGCACACCTGGCTGCGCTGCCGGCCGGGGCAGCGCCAGGACGGGCGTTTGTCCGGCAGGAGCGCTGGGAAAGGCAGGCGTGGGCAGGGCTCTTGCATCCGCCGAGAAGGGCCGGGATGACGCCGGCTGCGTTTCCTCTCCCCGAGGGCCCCTCTCGGCTCCCCGGCGGGACTCGCCCCTCTCAGCCCGGCTCTGCTGGAAGGGGCTGCGCCTCTCCCCATCGCGGCCCTGCCTCGCGGGGTGTCCCCAGAACAGAGACCCAGCGACGAGCTGCGCGGAGACTGCTATAAATATACACGGATCCATATGGATCCCATTTCCTCTCCCGGACAGCGCCGGTGCTCAGCAGAAGTTGTCTCCCGGCTCCCGGGGGCTGGACAGAGCGGCCGATGCCACCGGTGCTCCCCGCTCTGCCGGCAGCCGCCCCGGGCGGTGTGTGCCAGGCGAGCCCCTGATTAGATGTGAGCCCGCAATCGAGCTAATTGCTCAAACGAGCTTCCCGAGGGCCGCGAGGCCCGTCCGGGACCGTGTTCTTATCCCCACACAAGAGATAACCCGCCGGGGTAGGGCTGCTCCGGAAGCAATGTGGGGCCCTGCCAGCAGCCAGTGCCAGCGTGCAGGGACACTCGAGGCTCCGCGGGGCACCCAGGAGCTGCCATCCCCCCGGGAGCAGCGGATGCGCCTTCCCTGCATCCCTCAGAGAGATAATGAGAGAGAAATGGGATGGAAAACTGTTGATGAAGCCCTCGCAGGGGTTTGGCAGCGCCTGGGGGGGGCGCAAGGAAGGGGATGGGGGCTTGGGGTGGAACGGGTGTGCTCGTGCCCCTGTGCTGGGTCTCCTGGAGATGGGGCTCCCCACAGCACACCCCAAGATCTGTGTCTGTCTCCCCGCAGGGACCTGAAGAACAACCTGATCAGTACAGTCCAGCCAGGCGCCTTCCTCGGCCTCCCCGAGCTGAAGCGGCTGTAAGTGCCGGTGCAGCCCCTTGGACCACCCGGGGCTGGCCCTGGGGACAACGGCGGGGACAGTGGGGCATCCCCAGCCCTGATGGCCCCTCCGCTCACCTTGCAGGGACCTCTCCAACAACCGCATCGGCTGCCTGAGTGCCAGTGTCTTCCAGGGGCTCCCCAACCTCCTCCGACTGTAAGTGGCTCCCTGGGGACATCCTGGCCAGCCCTGTCCCCCGTCTCCTGAGATCGAGGGGGTGTGCGGGGCCTGGGAGCTGTCCCCTCTGCCAGCGGCTCCCTGACCCCCTCCATGCCAACTTTCTCTCCTGTTCTGCAGGAACGTGTCTGGAAACATCTTCTCCAGTCTCCCGCCCGGTGTTTTTGACGAGCTCCCCGCCCTGAAAGTTGTGTGAGTCGGTGTCCCGGGATTTCAGCGCCCGGGGGGGCCCTGCCGAGGGTCTCGGGGCCGGTGGGTGCCCCAGCCCTGCGGGTGCCCCGTGACACCATCCCTTGCAGGGACTTCGCCACCGAGTACCTGACGTGCGACTGCAACCTGCGCTGGGTGCTGCGCTGGGCCCGTGAGCGGCCGGCGCAGATCTCGGAGCGGACAGCGTGCGCGTTCCCCCGGCAGCTGCGCGGCGTGGCC
>NC_031790.1:3605794-3609360 GCF_001522545.3 Parus major
CGGGGCGGGGGCGGCGGCGGCGGCGGCGGCGCGGGCTCACCTGTGTCCCCCGCAGCGGGAGCCCCGGAGCTGCACACCCACCACCTCATCCCGTCGCTGCGCCAGGTGGTTTTCCAGGGAGACCGGCTGCCCTTCCAGTGCACGGCCACGTACCTGGACAACAGCACCCAGATCCGGTGGTTCCACAACCGCGAGCCCGTGCAGGAGGATGAGCAGACGGGCGTCATCGTGGAGGAGAGTCTCATCCATGACTGCACCTTCATCACCAGGTCAGGGAGGGAGGGGGACTGGGACGGGAATGGGGATGGGATCAGGACTGGGATGGGAATGGGGATGGGATCGGGACTGGGATGGAGATGGGGATGGGATCAGGACTGGGATGGGAATGGGGATGGGATCGGGACTGGGATGGGAATGGGGATGGGATTGGGACTGGGATGGGAATGGAATTGGGATTGAGATGGGGACAGAGATAGGGATCGTATGGGGTCGGTGACGAGCCCTCGTGGCCACGGGACTCACAGGTGTGTGGGTACCGAGTGCCGTGGGTGGGCTGCAGAGTGTGGGCACCTTTGGTGCTTCGTGGCGTGTGTCCCCTTGTCCCCAAGCTTGGGGGATCGCTGTGGGGTAGCCCCGCCGTGCCAGCCCCTCTCCCGTGCCCACAGCGAGCTCATCCTCTCCAACATCCATGTCTCCGCCAACGGCGAGTGGGAATGCGCCGTCTCCACCTCGCAGGGCAACGTCAGCAAGAAGGTGGAGATCGTGGTGCTGGAGACCTCCGCATCCTACTGCCCTGCCGAGCGGGTCACCAACAACCGCGGGGACTTCAGGTGGGGCCCGCGGCGGCGCAGGTGCCGCGGCAGGGGGGGACACGTGGGGCCGGTGCCGCACGGGGAGCGGGCGGTGCGTGCGGGGCCTCTCGCCGCCGGTGACCGCGGGTCTGGCAGCGATTACCGGCCGCGGGGAGCGCGGGAGCTTTTGAAGGGCTTCCCGTGCCGGCGGCGCAGCCTGGCTCCAGCAGCAGAGGTGTTGGAATTTCTCTGGCACGAGACGAAAGGCTCCGGGCGCCCGCCGTAACCCCGGCGGGGCCCTTACGGAATATAAATTACTGGCACAGTCAATGTGGCTTAAATTAGCGGTGCCCCCCCACTGCCCGCTGCTTCCCCCTGAGCTGCCGGAGCCGAGCGGGATACGGGACTGGAGAGGGCGGGGGATTTTTGGGGAGCTTCGCACCAGCCTTCCCAGAGCCCAGGGGCGGCTTGCGGAGGGGGCTGCGGTGCCCGGGGCTGGAGCTGCACAGGGGCCACACAGGAGGAGCTGCTCGGGCTGGGGCCGCTCGGGGGTGGCCGGTGCCGGGGGTCACGGTGTGCGGGTGCCCCGGGGTCACAGTGTGCGGGTACTGCCAGTGCCCCGGGGTCACGGTGTGTGGGTGCCCGGGGGTCACGGTGTGTGGGTACTGCTGGTGCCCGGGGGTCACGGTGTGTGGGTACCCCGGGGTCACGGTGTGTGGGTGCCCGGGGGTCACGGTGTGTGGGTGCCCGGGGGTCACGGTGTGTCGGTGCCGCAGGTGGCCCCGCACCCTGGCAGGGATCACGGCCTACCAGCCCTGCCTGCAGCACCCATTTGCCGCGGGCCCAGCGGGCGGGGGCTCGGCGGGAGAGAAGCAGGCGTGGCGGCGTTGTGACCGCGCCGGGCGCTGGGAGGACGGGGACTACTCCCACTGCCTGTACACCAACGACATCACCCGCGTGCTCTACACCTTCGTGCTGGTGAGTGGGGGGCCCGGGGGCTTGGCTGGGCCGGAGGGGGAACAGCCGCTGACCGTGGCCGTGCCGCCCTGCAGATGCCCATCAATGCCTCCAACGCCCTGACCCTGGCTCACCAGCTCCGCGTCTACACGGCCGAGGCAGCCAACTTCTCGGACATGGTTGATGTCCTCTACGTGGCCCAGATGATAGAGAAGTTTATTGGCTACGTGGACCAGATCAAGCAGGTAATGAGCGCTGCAGGTGTCCCTGGCCTGCCCCAGCACAGCCTGGTGGTTTTGGGGTGGAAAAGCACGAATCGGGGTGTTTCCACGTGGGACGGTGGTAGCTCTTTGCAGAGCTGCTTGCTGTCCCCAGCTGACAGACGTGATCGTGGAGATGGCCAGCAACATCATGCTGGTGGACGACCACATCCTGTGGATGTCCCAGAAGGAAGAGAAGGCCTGCAGCAGCATCGTGCGCTCCCTGGAGAGGATTGCTGCCCACACGCTGGGCAGCAACTCCCAGCACATGGCAGTGGTGAGGGGGAACACAGGCTGGGCTGGATATGGGGAGGAGGGGTGGGTGGGCTGCGGGTGTGGGGTCTCTGGCTATGCCAGGGGGGTCTCTGCCTGCGCCAGGGCTGACAATCGCTCCGTGGTGCTGGCAGAGCTCTCGCAACATCGCCTTCGAGGCGTACGTGGTGAAGCCCGAGAGCTACGTGGGGCTGAGCTGTGTGGCGTTCCAGCGCTGGGACAGGATCCCCCCGGGACGTCCCCCCCAGGCCGAGCGGGGGGCCGAGCCCACGCCCGACCAGCAGCTCCGGCTCCGCTGCACCACGGGCCGGCCCAACATCTCCCTGACCAGCTTCCACATCAAGGTACAGGAGCGCCGGGGGTCGGGGGGCTGGGGGTCGGCCCCTGCTCACCAGTGACCGTGCGCCCGCAGAACAGCATCGCCCTGGCCTCCATCCAGCTGCCCCCCAGCCTGTTCGCCAGCCCCGGCCCGGCCCCGCCGGGGGCCGACTGCAAGCTCCAGCTGCTGGTCTTCCGCAACGGGAAACTCTTCTGCAGCACCGGGAACTCCTCCCGCCTCGCCGACGATGGCAAACGCCGCAGCGTGGCCACCCCCGTCATCTACGCCGGGACCTGTAAGGGCAGCACGGTGGGGTATTTGGAGTGCCCCGGGGGGCTCCCTGGGGCACTGTGCTGGTGCTCCCGCAGCGCAGGGCCGTCCCTGGGCTCCTCACGGGGAAATGGCAATGTGTCTGTGGGATGTGTGCACGGTTCCCTGTGTCCAGCCCCTCTGGGGTGCGGCTGGAGGCGGCTCCCTTGTCCTGCTGAGCGAGTTTCTCTGTGGCTGCAGATGGCTGCGGAGTGGAGAACCTGTCAGAGCCGGTGGCTGTGTCCCTGCGACACCCCGGGGAGGGCACCGACCCCGTGGCTGCGTACTGGAACTTCGAGGTGCTGGGGGGCATGGGGGGCTGGAGCGCTGAGGGGTGCCAGCTGGGCACCCGCGAGCCCAACGTCACCTCCCTGCACTGCCGGCACCTCAGCAACGTGGCCGTGCTAATGGTAGGTGCGGGGTGAGCAGTAGGGTGGGCAGCAGGAGGGAGCTGGGGAGGCTCAGGGGCGCGGGGATGGGTCTGTGGGGTCTGACGGGCTGTGCTGTGCCGTGCAGGAGCTCAGTGGGTTCCCCAGCGAGGCTCAAGGCGCTGTGGAGGTGCTGCACCCGGCCATGTACACCTGCACGGCTGTGCTGCTGCTCTGCCTCTTCACCACCATCATCACCTACATCGTCCACCACGGGTGAGGGAGCGTC
>NC_031790.1:3609945-3616116 GCF_001522545.3 Parus major
CTGTGCTGGGGTGGGGTGGGTGTCTCTGTGGGCAGCGGGAGGAGCTCCCCAGGTGCCATCAGCCAGAAGAAGGTGTACGGGGACGGCCCTTTAGGACACGGGTTCTCAGGAATTGGCCCTCCAGGAATGCGCTGCCCGGCGAGTGGCCCTGGCTCCTGCTCCTTTGCCCGTGTGCAGGCACACAGCCGTACATCTCCTCCAGCCACGCTCCGTGGCCAGGGACAGGCTGTTGGTGCCTCCCCGATTTGTGCCAGAGGGAGCCGCGGCTCTGTCGGGGCCGGGCAGGAGCTCACAGGTCCCCGCTGTGCCTCTTGCTCTCGCAGCACCATCCTCATCCCGCGGAAGGGCTGGCACATGCTGCTGAACCTCTGCTTCCACATCGCCATGACGGCCGCCGTCTTCGCGGGAGGCATCACCCTCACCGGCTACCGGGCCGTGTGCCAGGCCGTGGGTACCGGGCACGGCGGGCCCTGCGGGACGGGCGCTGGGCCGTGTCTGCAGCATCCCCTCCCCAACCGCGGCCTCCTCCCGCAGGTCGGGATCATCTTGCACTACTCGTCCCTCTCCACGCTGCTCTGGATGGCGGTGAAAGCCCGGGTGCTCTACAAGGAGGTGACCTGGAAGGCGCCGCAGCAGCCGGACAGGGACACGGCCCAGGCAGCCCCCAGACCCATGCTGCGGTGCGGAGCCTCCTTCCCCCCGCTCGGGCCCGCGGGGCAGCTCAGGGGCTGGGGCGGGACCTGCTTCCCTGGACAAACCCAGCCCGTGCTCTCCCTCGGGCTCCAGGTGTGCAGTGACACTTCCTCTCCCCGCAGGTTCTACCTGATCGCCGGCGGGATCCCCCTCATCATCTGTGGGATCACAGCAGCTGTCAACATCCAAAACTACCACGACAACAACCCCTAGTAAGTGTCCCTGCTCTACCCTCCCTCCCTCTGCCGCGGCCGGGGAGCTGGTGGCACTGGGAGTCTGGAGAGGTTTAGGAAAGTGAGATTTTTCCTGAGAGTTATCCATGGACTGGGGGAAAAATTGTCCAGGCAGCCGGCAAGGCTCCACGGAGCCCGTGCCATCAGGGCAGGGGTGCCGAGCAGCTCCGCACCGCCACCCCTCAGAGCCCCTCTCCTCCCACACAGCTGCTGGCTGGTGTGGCGGCCCAGCCTGGGCGCTTTCTACGTCCCCGTGACTTTCATCCTGCTCGTCACCTGGATTTACTTCCTCTGTGCCGGGCTCAGCCTCCAGTGCCGACCCTCGCAGCAGAAGGACATCCCGGAGCCGCTGGAGCCACCGCCACGGCTGGGGGGTACCAGCGACCTCCTGACAGACTCTGGGTCCATCTCGGTGACGCTGAACTCGGGGCCGCCCTGCCCGGAGGGGGACGGTGTCCACTCCCTGCGGGTGCAGTTCTGGGCGCTGCTGGCCACCCACGGGCTGTACGTGGCCCTGTGGACGTTCGGCGCCATGGCCGTGTCCCAGCGCTGGTACCTGAACATCGTCTTCAGCTGCCTCTACGGCATCACCGCCGTGGCGCTGGGGCTCTTCATCTTCGTCCATCACTGTCTCCGGCGCCGGGACGTGCTCAGCTCCTGGTTCTCCTGCTGCCCGTCGTACCGGAACGCGCTGCCCATGCAGGCCTACGTGCACCCCGGGCTGGGGCCAGAGGACGGCTCCCAGGTTTTCATCGGCTGCGACCCCGAGGCCGCTCGCTCCGGAGCCTCCTCCTCCCCCAGCAGCGCCGGCTCTGCCGGGGGCCGCTGCAAGCTCACCAACCTGCAGGTAGCCCAGAGCCAGGCGGACGCTCGCCCGGCGCCCTGCCCCGAGCCGGACCCGGCCGACGGGAAGCCCCTGAGGCACAGCAGCAACCTCCACGGCCGCAGGAGCCACAGGGGCAGAACTAAGCCGTGCCGGGACGGGAAGCACCACCGCTTGAAAATGCTGCGGGGCCCCTCGGAGCACCTGTCCAGCGAGAGCGGGAGCCTCCACAACAGCCACTCCGAGAGCTACCCCAGCGGCAGGACCAGCCCGGGCAGCGGCGGCCGGCCGCGGGTGCCGCAGGATGGAGAAGCGCTCCCCAGCCCCTCGGAGGGCAGCGACGGCGGGCGCCGGGTGCCCGAGCTGGCCGAGGCTCGCCGGAGGAGCGGCAGCCGGGACAACCTGCGGCCGGGCGGCGGCGCCGAGAGGGAGGCGAAGCGCCGCTCGTACCCCCTCAACGTGGGCAGCCACAACGGCGGCTTCAAGGGCAGCAAGTACGACATCAACCTGGCCGGCGCCGACAGCGTGGCCGGCATGAAGACCGGCCTCTGGAAGAGCGAAACCACCGTGTGAAGGTGGGGAAGGACCGACGGGCGCAGGGTTTCCTGCGGGAGCCGCGGCCGGAGCTGCTCGGGGCACGGCGCTGCGGGAATCACCGCGTGCACTAGCAGGGATGGGCCGGGGGCTCCGAGCACAGCACGATCCCGAGCCCACCCAGCTCCCCGGGGAGGCTCCAGGCAATCCCTGCCCGCCAGCAGCCGGGATTGCAGCCGTGCTTTAATCGCTCCTGCATGTCACTTGAGATTGATCCTAAATGCTATTTTATATTCTACAGAGGAAATGTCTATTTTTCAAAGCTATATTATTGAATGTATATATGTATAGACAGAGCCGTAGGTGACGCGAGGGCCCCGCTCCCGTCCCTGTGCCACGACTGCAATATTCCCGAGGGACCACTCCAAGTGCCCTTTACGTCCAGGCCCCGCAGCCCCAGCCGGAGCAAACTGAATCTGGAGAGGGAGCAGCTGCTCCCTCTGGGACGTTCCTACCTGCCTGCCAGCCCTGGGGGCTGCACGGTGCCAAAGCCATACTGCAAAGGTAAGAGGAGCCTCAGCTCCAAGGTGAGGTGATTTGTCTGCACTGCTTTAATGCCAGACACTAAAATAACGGCCAGAAAAGGCTCGAGGCATTAAAACCACAGCCAGAAAAGGCTCCCAGGCCCTCAGAGGCTCAAGCCATGCAATGGGGTGGGCTGGAAGATCTGTGCTGCTGCTGGAGCCAGGACTGACCTTCTGTGCCAAAGAACCAAAGAACCAAGATGTGGGAGAGGCCCAGAGCAGCTGTGTCCTAAATCCAAGTGCTCAAGCTCAGAAAATACCTGGGTTTGCTCTCAAGAAGGCAGAGACCATTCCTGGGAATGCAAGAGAATGATGCTGAGGAATGAGGGACCTTCCTCAGACAGACAGAGGGCTGGAACCTGGATAAGCACTTACTGTTCCCATTAAAGAACAAGTTTCCCCTTTCCCCAGCACACGTAAAACAGCCAGGCCACAGAGAGGCTGCAGCAAAGCACAGGAGGAAGGTGGGAGCCTGGTGCCTCCCCTGCCCTTTCCAGCCTCCCCTGCCTCAGTTTCCCCCACCTGCAAACGAGTTTAATGACATAGCTACCTCCGAGGGGTTGTGGGGTTGGCAGGGCCACGAGCCAGGGGAGGAAAAAGCACTTAGTGGGGATTGGTCTCACCTGGAAACCTCTCACCCTAGGAGGCTGGGGCACCCCTGAGCTTAACCTGCCGCTCCCTGCCTGCCTCGGCTTCTCTGCCCAATTAAATGTTTAAATATTTCACTGGTATTTAACACAGTTTGAATTGTTACTGCAGCTCCTGCAGCCTCCCCAGCCTGGCTGATGCCCTGTGTCCTATTGCTTGCTGCATCATGACAGTATTAGAGAAAAAGCTTTGTATTCCTGATTACACTTTGTTTTGTCTGTTTACAAGTGAATGACATATCAACAGAGCTTCCTGCAATATCCGGGGGGAGGGGAGGGAAATATGCCAAAGAAATGTCTTTAAAGGGGTCTTTTTGCATTTTTATATGAATAGAATGTTTCTAGCAGATATGTTTTGTTTAATATATTAAAGATATGCCAATCTGCCAAGATCTACTGTTATTTCTCTCAGACTTCATGTTCAAATACAGCCTGGCTTGCAGTTTTTTGACCCTCACAAAGTCATTCTGCTGAAGAATGAGAAATCCAAGGTGAGGCTACCCCTGGAAAAACTGGCACTTGCACTTTTATTTATTTTTAACAGAAATGTAACGTGACCTGAAGCAGTCACTCCATAAAAACCCCATTTTGGTCCAGCACATTAAGGAGGACCCAGGCTGCTCCCTCCCCACAGCCTCATTATTCCCTGGGTGCCGGTCTCTGCAGCACAATCACTCTGTCCCTGCTGGGCTTCACACTTTTGGTCCCCAAACTGTCCCTGGCAGCACCGTCCCCTGGGCCACCATCACAGCCAGGCCTTGGCCTTCCTGAAGGCGCGGATCTCGTCGGGGCTGCGCAGGTACTGCTCGATCTCGCTGTCCGAGATGGGCTCGTCGCCCGTGAGGGCCGGGGCGCTCGGAGCCGCCGGGCGCAGCCTCTTCCTCGGGTGGATGAGGCAGGGTGGGAGCAGCGGCCTCAGGGTGCCCCCACGCCGGGGCTTCCCTGCTGAGGGACAGCCCTGCTCCTGTGCCACTGGAGGAGAGCCCTGGCCTGGGGAATCCTGGCCTGGGGAGTCCTTACCCGGGGAGTCCTTATCCGGGGAACCCCCAGGATGCTGGCCTGAGGAGCCCTGGCCTGGGGAATCCTGGCCTGGGGAGTCCTTATCCAGGGAGCCCACAGGATCCTGGCCTGAGGAGTCCTTATCCGAGGAGTCCTTATCCGGGGAGCCCCCAGGATCCTGGCCTGGGGAATCCTGGCCTGAGGAATCCTTATCCAGGGAGCCCCCAGGATCCTGGCCTGAGGAATCCTTATCCAGGAAGCCCCCAGGATCTTGGCCTGAGGAATCCTTATCCAAGGAGCCCCCAGGATCCTGGCCTGGGGAGCCCTGGCCCAGGGCTGTGTCCTGCTGCTCCTCCCCATCCTGCTGGCTGAAGGCGTTTTTCAGCAGGAACACGCGGTGCTGCAGCAGCTCCCCGATGTGCTTCACCACCGTTTTCTTGTCCAGGTCAAAGCCGCGCAGCCAGGAGAGCTGGGAGGCCATTCCCTGCAGGATCTCCAGCAGCTCCTTCAGCCTGAGGTGGGCCGGGGGCGGCAGATCCACCCCGGCCAGGCGGCAGAACCGCGCCAAGGGGCACGAGAGGCGCGGGCCGGGCTGCAGCGACTGCCAGGCCAGGAACGCCGCGGCCGTGACGATGGGCACGGGGTGCCGGCCCGTCACCAGCCACGTCTCGCTGGCCAGCTCCACAATGGCCATGGTCCGGGCCAGCAGCTTCTCCTTGTCCTCCAGGAATGGAGCGGGGACGTTGGCCGAGGGCTGGAGCAGCCGGAAGCTGCCGGAGCAAAGAAGCCACAGTCAGGGGGAGCCTTGGGGACAAACACACCCTGCTCTCCCCACGGCTGCTGATCATGGCCAGCAGCAGGAATTGCTTCATGGAAAGGCCTCTCAGGCACTGGAATCGCTGCCAGGGAGGTGGTGGAGTCCCCATCCCTGGAGGTGGCACTCAGTGCTCTGGGCATCAGGCACAGCTTGGACTCGATGGCCCCAGGGATCTTTTCCAGCCTCAGTGACTCTGGGATTCTGGTTCCTCCCTGAGCACCTCTCTGCCCTCTCCAGACTGGGGAGAACGGGGCAGGGTGACAATCACAGCCCAGCTGTAACAAGGGAGGGACAAAAGCCAGGCCAGCCTGAGCACACACATCTACATCACAGCTCAGCCCTGCCCAGGGCCACATCCCAGCCTGTCCACCCAGCCAGGGCAAAGAAGGGCTGCCCCAGGGCTGGAAGGGATCCCATCACCTGTTGAGGTGCGTGGTCACCAGGTCTGCCAGGCTCAGGGCGGGCACCGACAGCCCCAGCTCCTTCTGCAGGCTCAGGTAGACGCTGGCGAACAGGTCCTGCCTGGCGTACAGCAGGGAGCAGATGGTGCCCATGGTCAGGGGCCAGCTGTGCTGACGGCACGTCACGAACACGCAGCAGCCCCCCAGCAGCTCCTTCTTCTCGAGGCTGACCAGGTGGAAGGCAGGGAGCTGCAGAGCCCTCTGGAAGTAGGACACGGCCGTTTCCTCAAACACCGCCGGGAGCTGCAGCACCTTACACAGGTCCTGGACCCGCCGGATCCCTGCGGGAAGATGGCACCTCACACACGGGGCCAAGGAATTCCTCCTGAGAACCCCAGCAGGCAGCATCCACCTGGGCTGGGCACAGCCAGCCCCACACA
>NC_031790.1:3617551-3631825 GCF_001522545.3 Parus major
CCAGCCAATAGCGGCACAGCCCGGCCCGAGCCAGCCAATAGCGGCACCGCCCGCGGTCCGTCCCGACGCCCGTCCGGCCGATGCACCGTCCGTGCTCGCTGCGTTCCGGCCCCGCCGGTTCCGCGGGGATGCCCGGGGGAGGCGCCGGGAGCTGCGGAGGGAGCGGGACCGAGGGGACAGCGCGTCCTCCTCGGCGTGGAACCACACATCACCCCGGCTTGGAGGCCTCGGGCCCAGCGCTGCGGAGGATCAGGGCGATATCCGCGCTCGGCAGCCTCCGGGAGCAGCGCCGGGGCCCGGGGTCTCTCCCCCGGTCACGGCCCGGTTCCCCCACCCCGTGAGGTGTTCAGCAGGAAATTCCCGCAGGGATCGATCGCTGCAGGGATGAAACCAGCCCCAAACACCCGGAGGATGAGCGGGGCACAAGGAGGGGACGAGGCCCTTTGGAAACTGCTCTTTCAGAACAGACACAGTGATCACAACACCAGCTTTAACGTGTTTTTATTTTAGTGTTCCATAAAAGCAAAAGCTGTTTAAAAACAAACAGTAACTCTGGGCTAAAAGCAGAGAGTAAAAACAGGGAGCATGCACTCAGATCCTTCAATAATAAAACAATATATTTGATTCTTAAGGCCCTTGAGGATGTGAAATGCCCGTCCCCTCACACCAGAGGAAGGCTTTATCGAGTATTGCCAATAGAATGGAGCTGTGAGGGTGGGGTGATGCTTTTGGGGCTGAGGAAGGTGAGGATGAGGATGCCCCAGCGCAGCCACCCAAGGGAGAGAACAGCCCCAGGGCACAAAAAGGCTCCCAGGGGAGCCCATTCCAACTTTTAAGGCTTTATCTCTGCTAATATTGTTTATTGCTTTGGTTCTGTGCAGGTGACTCTTCCCAGCGGAAGACAGTCTAAAATGCAAGTTTATCAGTGTGGGATCCTCTGTCCAGAGATCCACGGAGGCACGAGGAGGAAACAAATCAATCCTTCATCTTCCTCACTCGAGAAGGCACAAGAGGCAGCAGCAGCACCCAGAATCAAACCAGCACCTCCAGCAAGGCCACCTTCAGAGCCTTCACTCAGAGCAGAGGGGACAGGAGAGAAGAGAGAAGGCTCTCGCTGCTCAAGTAACACTAAAATGAGATAAAAGTACCTGAAGTCTTGCAAGACTCTCAGCTCCTAAGGCTTGTTTGAGGTCAGGCTGCCCATGAGATACAGCTCTGCCAGGAAAGTTCCAGACTTTGGTAGCAGCAATAGGTCAGAATAAAAATGTTATTAACAGCATTTCTTGGATTTTTTCTAATAAATGTTTACATCTCCATGCAAATAAATTAAGCTGCTCCTCCCTAAAGAAATACAGTATTTGAGATCTCCAGTAGTTCCCAGTGGTTTATGACAATTGTAAGCAGACTGCTCACAGGTGAGAGTCCATCCAGCTGCTCCAGTCCCTCAATAAAGTGCTTTGCTGTAGAAAAACCGAGTTAGGAACTCACCCCTGAGCCAGGAGTGACCCAAAACCCCAACAATTTCCAAAGGCAGGAGTGTTTATTTCCAAAGAATTAAGGCTGGAAAGTTTTAAGCTTTGGTCCTTATGAAGCTTTGGTCCTTTGCTTCCTGCTCTTTCCAACTTCCCTCTAAGCCTTTTGTGGACTCTCTCTACCCTGGTAAATCCCAGGGGTGCAGAAAGGCATCTGATTGTTTTGATCTTTGCCAAGAGCTCACCAAAATAAAGCCCCCTGTAGTTTCCAGCAGGGGCAGCTGTGGTGGCAGCTCAGCAGCAGTGAGCTGTTCCTGCTGGCTGACAATGGGGAGAACATCCCTGCAGACACCCAGACACCCAGACAGGTCTGCAGTGAGCTGTCCTGCTGGCTGACAATGGGGAGAACATCCCTGGAGTGACCCAGGGAGGTCTGCAGTGAGCTGTTCCTGCTGGCTGGTGATGGGGAGAACATCCCTGGAGTGACCCAGACAGGTCTGCAGTGAGCTGTTCCTGCTGGCTGACAATGGGGAGAACATCCCTGGAGTGACCCAGGGAGGTCTGCAGTGAGCTGTTCCTGCTGGCTGACAATGGAGAGAACATCCCTGCAGACACCCAGGGAGGTCTGCAGTGAGCTGTTCCTGCTGGCTGACAATGGGGAGAACANCCCAGGGAGGTCTGCAGTGCCCAGCAGCCCTCAGCTACACTGTGAGCAGCAAGGAACCAGAGCAGGTGGGAGCCCCAGCACTCCCTCCCCTCTCTGGAGTGACAGGAAAAAGCACTGCAAGACTGATCAGCTTGCAGGGCCCTTCAAGGTGAGCCCCAGCTCCAAAACACAAAGTATTTCTGTTTCCTGAATGCAGGGTAAAAAGGAAATGATCACACAACTCCCACAAAGATGTGAGAGCCAGCCCTGCTCCAGAGCACGGGGCAGAGCCAGGGGAGCCTCTGCCTCCTTTGAACAACCTCCAGAGCAGAAGTTTTAACACACTAAGAGAACAACTTCTGATTTAAAATGTACCTTTGGCCCAAACTGATTGATTCCATTCCTATGGTAGAAACGTCCTGTGAACCTCAATGTCTCCTCCTAAAAACCTGTAAACTTTCCCTTGAAGGACTCTTGGGAATATCCACGTGGGGAGATGAACTGAGATTTGGTCAACTTATGGTCAACTTTCAATTAATTCCTTTAAAATTACAGCCCAGGCCTGAAGCTGGGACATCTTTGGACTTCTCCAGTGTAGCTAATTATTATTTTAAAAACAATCAAATCCTCGAGCTCTACTGTACAAGGATTTATATTGCACTACAACTTCAGATGTGGAAAGAAAAGTAACTGATCTATCAAAGCTGCTACAAAATAAAACCATTTTAAAAAATCTTCCTAAAGGATCATCAGCGCCTTGCTGGGAAGCAAAACACATCAAAAACCCTCCTCCTTCCCATCTCAACTAGCCTTTGGATTAATGCCTGATCTTCCCAAAGAATGGGAAGAAAACAAAAAATAAATATGATAAGGTGACTTCATTACAACACCTGATGGAACTATTAATCACTCCAAGAGTTGCTCAAGGCAGAAACAGGAAAAAGGTCATTTTGTGTGAGCAGCACAACCAGCACCACCAGCTGCTCACCCTCCTCTGGGGGAATTCAGTCCTTGTTCACCGACACCCCCAGAGCCTTCACATCTTCCCAGCTTTTCTGTTGCCAGACATGGAAACACGGAGGATGTTTGGGGTTTCTTCCATGACTCTGACAAGCAGGTTGTCGATGTAGTCCTCCAGCTCCCGCACCTGGAGGTCCTTCCTGGTAATGGTATCCTTCTGTTTCAGCACCAGCTGGATCAGCTCATCGTGTGTCAGCTGAGCATAGGCATAGGCAGGGTCTGAGGGATCGTATTTCTTGGGGAGGGAGGGAAGGCAGGGTCAGAGCACACACAGGACATTCCAAACCAGCAGCAGAACACACAGACCAGCACAATGACAGCTGCTGCCTAAACAAACCTGCTCAAGCTTACACTGGCTGCCTAAATGCAGACTGGTAAAGCCAAATTCGGGTTAAACAGCAAGAAATGCCCGCCCAGAGCTTTGCTGTTTCTTCCTATTTCTTTGGAAAGTCTGTTTTGAACCCTTGAACAGCATGAGAGGTACTGGGCAGCTTCTGCTGATTCCTGCTGCTCCCAGAACGCTGCCCAGGCAGGGAGTGTGAGCACAACAGGCTCCTGTGGGGCATCACACACAGTTTATGTGGAAGCAGAACACCACAACACCCACTCCAAGTTTTCAACCCCCCTTGAAAGAGCAGCGTGTCACTTTGAATCACTCAGCTCACACCAGGAGGCAGCACTGCTGTTATTTCAGCTCTATCTTCTCTATTTCCCCAAAAAAAACCCTGTCAGACAACAAGGGGAGCTGTGATTTTCCCTGCTGACCCAGGGATGCCCCCAGCCTTTGGGATCAACACAGCAGGTAAGCTGTGCATGAAGCCTGGAGGTCTCTTTTGAGGCCAGGATTATGCTGAAAGCTCCTCTCAATCCCACTGCTGGTCCCAACTGCACGACTGTGCTCCAAGGAGGTGGTTGTGCCTGAGAACCTCCACAAAGCATGAGCCCCAGCCCTATTTTAGATCACTCTGCAAGAAAATAAGCATTTAAGGACTGTTCCCTTGCTTGGGGGCTGACCAAAAGGAAGTTCATGTCCCAACCACCTGGAATACACAAACTCTTTCATTAAATCAAAGCTTGGGCAGTGAAAGTGCCACTTCCCTCCATACCTTCACACTCATTTCCAGCAGCTTTTCGTTCATGGTGCTGATGACATTCAGGTTCTTGCTCTGAGGCTTGTTTGCCATGGTGTTCATTGGCTTCACAGGATGGAGTCTGCAACAGGAAGAAAAGGTTCCTGTTGTTTAGGCAGAAGATGTAACAGCAGCATGACACAGATCTTTAGACTAAGAACAAATACAGCAAGAAACTGGGGACGATTCCCTCCCTGCTCTATCTCCTGAGAGAAAAGAGATTCAGCCTCAGGAAGACAAGGTATTTCTAAGCCACAGGGGTTTAGTAAGTATTTTTCAGTTCTCTACTATCTTTATTGACTTAAGGCATTGGAGATAAAGCAGCAGCAGGAAGGGAAATACATCCTGTGTGTGTCATGGAAGAAAAGCCAGGTCAGGCTACACGAGGAGACAGAACACAGGGCAGCTACTCTGATCCCTCAGGAACTGGTATTTCAGCCTGACTTTCCTAATCAGAACATATTTGTGATCTTACAACATATCAAATACTTCTGCTGTCCTGAGACAAGTGTTAGGCTTTGTCCAGTCTGAACTGACACCACAAGCTGAGCAGGACTCACAGTACCAATTTTAACACAGGAAGAAAATTTTCCTTCTTTCAGCAAATGCTGGCCCAGAGGTGTCCTAGACCCCAGGCAGAGCTCTGCAGGTGAAGCCTTGAGGGCTGACAGGTCAGTGGCAGCACTCCCACACAGCAGGAGCAGCCTGAGCTGCACCAGTTGTGATCCCTGAGGAGCTCAGTCCAGGCAGGGAATGAAGCATCCCCTTTCTCAGGGTGACCTTTCTCCCATGTCCCACACACAGCTCAGTCCCAGGCCATTCTGCCAATGGGATGAAATGACTCCATTCCAGCTGCACTGCCCCTGAGAGCTGTGATGAGCAGCTGCTCCCCTGGGCACCCTGCACAGATCCTCCTGGAGCCAGCAGCAACCCCACACTGGCTGACAGCACCCTGACAATGCAGGTGCCAGAGGAAGGCAGGGCTGTGCGGTCCCGGTCAGATCCAGCAGCCAGAGGGACAGATCTGCACCCAGAGAGCAAAGCAAAGCTCACACCTGCACAGAGGTACCTGCTGTGATCCCCACATGGTCTCACCTGTGCTTGGGAGACACGGTTTCACCACCCCGTGGGGTTTGGTTAGGGAACGTTTCAGAGGGTGAAACCCGTGCCTGGAGGAGTTTCTTCTTGCCCGAATTTCCCGCTTTATCTGCGAAGCCCTCGGCTCTTGGCTTTTTCGGAGACTCTGCTCTACGACTTGGGGTGTCAGAGAGAAGGGAATGAGAGGAAGAGTGGGGCTGGCAAGGACTTGACAGGGAGGAAGAGAAAGCAGAAGGCTCAGAGAACTCACACTCTGCACGCTCCTCAACACCTGCACTCCTTTCCAGCTCTCGTTTCTCAAAATGACTGTCACACTCCCTGGAATGAGATGTCACACCTAAGCTTGAGTCAGCTCCCTGGACACAGACCCTGGGAGCACCCACTGCAGCAGGCAGCACAGCCAAACTCCCTGGCTGACAAGCACCAGGAATAGCTCCTCCTCCTCTTGGTTCTCCATGCAAAGGTGTCAAACCTCGGGGCTGCTCTCCAGTCCCTAAAACCCCTTTGTCCCCTGCAGTGACCCCACAGCTCTCCTGACAGTCCCCCAGCAGCTCGTCATCAGAGCCTCCCTCTGGGATCACTGGAAGACTGGCCAGTGCTGAGCCCCAGCCTCCAGGAGCAGCCATGAGGGACCTGACATTTGTGAGACTGACAGAGAAATCATCAGCACCTTCCTTTCCTGAAGGCCTGTCACTGCTGTCACCCCTGGCTGTCACTGGAGGGGTGACAGTCTCCAAGGAGCCACCTTGAGGGAGGCACCCACAAACAGCTGAGGCTTCAGGGAGCCCTGCTGTGGATTTTACATCACCTGAAGCAGGAACATCACCCCTCAGCTCAGCCTGGGAAGTCGGTGGGGATTTCCTCAGCAGTACAGCCAGTCGTGGGGCTGGCTTTGGGGGGACAAGGATCTCGCTACCAGCCCTCCCTGAACCCCCTTCCTGAGGGGACACTGTGCAGGCTCTCAGGGTTGGCTGGACTTGAGAAAATGACTCATTTCCAGCAGGTGGAGGTGCCTGGGGCTCTAACATGGGCACACATCCTGCCCACTCCTTTCCACTGCAGGGCTCCTGCTCCTCCCTGAGCTCGCTCTCAGGGAACGGTGCCTGGTCAGCTTCTGGCACAAGGCTGGCACTGGACTTGGAGAGAGACACAAAACCTTTGTCAGCCTTGGTGCAGGGCTCAGTGCTCGCACCAGTGACCTCCACAGCTGTTCCATCACTGTTCCAGGTGGGATGTGTGCTGTCCCCACAGAGTTCTGTCGATGGGTCACCCCTTGCTCCCAGCTCATCCCCAAGCCCTGCTCGCTCTCCTGCTGCCCCTGAAGCCATCTGTAACCTTCCCCTGGAGTCCAGGTGCTGCTCTCCACCTTCCTGCCCACCCAAACCCACATCAGCTGATGGAACACCCTGCCATCCCCCAAGGACAAAGGACACAGATCTCCTGTTGCCTGGCTCGCTGCTTTCCAAAGAATCCTCAGGCTGAAGCCGGGCAGAACCACAGTGCAGCTCTGGAGCCAGCCCAGGGGGGGCAGGAGGGGGGTCAGACAAGGTGCTGAGAGGATTTGGCACAGCTGTGACATCACTGGTTACAGCCACTTCCACAGAGCCCCCTGAAGCACCACGGGCAGGGTGTCCTGCAGAGGAACAGTCCTCACCACCAGAAAGGCAAGAAGGGGAAGAACCAGCAACAGCCTGGACACCTGGCACTGCCTGTCCCCCACGCTTGGACACGAAGGGATTGTTGTCATTGAGACGACAGTCAGAGGGGACAGAAGGTGTGGGTGGGCCAGAGAGACCCCGGGAAGCCCCCATGCCAGAGCCCCCAGGAGCCTGGCCCCAGTCAGCAGCAAAAGGATTATTGACCCTAGCAGAGACCTGCCCAGCCAGAGGTGCTTTGGGAACGGAGGCTGCAGGGTGATGGGATGAAGGGAAACGGGCAATGCTGTTGGGATCCAGGGCTCTGGATGCCCTGTCCCATCCAGGAGTAAAGGGGTTCTTGTCATTCCAAAGCTCTGCAGCTAATGCAGGAGAAGTGAGAGAGGCAGGAGAACTAGGGATGTTTTCAGAGTCTGGCACTCGGGCTGTCTGCCCCACTTTAGAAATGAAAGGATTATTTGCACTGCTGACACGGTGCACAGAGAGGAAAGCAGGGAGGGGGTCAGGTGCAAGAGTGGGAAGCGTGGCTTTGGGTTCCTCCTCTGGAGACAGGCCCAGTCTGCAAAAAGGGACAAAAAACTCGCATGTCACTTGCGGATGCAACACGAGGCAGGAACAGACAAGCTTGAGCAGCAGCCTCCATCAGCTCTGCCACTGGAGATGAGCTATACTTTAAAGAGACCTCAGAGAGGTCTGTGAGACCTGATATCCTTAACTGCACCTTTACCAAACACTGGGCTTATGTCAGAACTCTTCTGCTGCAGAGCTTGTTTCTGCTGCTTTAAGCACCGTCTCTCTGCACCCCAAGCAGGTTTATTAGTATGTAAAACACTGCACAGGCAAGAAACTTAAACTTGAGAAGCACTGAAAATGAGGAGTTAGGGACACACACAAAACACAGCCGTATTAGTAGGACACACCTAACCCCAAACACAATTTAGATATATACGTGTATGGAGGATAAAGGAGCAGAATTTCCGAAAAAGCCTTGTGTACAAATCCACACAACATCCCTCTGTGCTGCTGTGAACGATGCCAAAAGCAGAAGGGCTCTAAGGCCACCCTTTGGAAGACCACAGCCAAGTAGGGAAGAGGAAAGCAGAGATGTTAGAACAGGCATTCCAGACCCTGGGGAGGCTGCAGCCACACAGCTCAGACACAGTTAGTTTGTGCAAGAGATCCAGCAAGAAAAATCACCCCACAGGTGCCTGTGCTAGAGAACCCCTATTTCAGCATTGCTTACGAGGAGCATCCCTACATCCATCATTTTTCCTGCTGAGGAAGAACTCGGGAGCTGTTATTTGCTGTCAAAGCACCCAACACCAGGTACCCACAGAGCAGCACCTGAGCCCAGGTGTGGCAGGACACAGCCTGCTGCCACCTGCCACCACCACTGCCCATCCAACTCCTGCCAGCAGCTGGGACTCACCTGGGTTTCACAGCTTTGGTCTTGGCTGGTGCAGCTTTCTCAGGTTTCCGTTCCTCCTCAAAAGGCCTGAGCAGCTGCTTGTTTGTGATGGCCTCCTCCACCTCTGCATGGTGAGCATCTCCTGACGGGCTCCCTCTGCCCAAATCTGCTGGGACTTCAGGGCATTTGGCCTCCTCTTCACTCTTCTCTTCTGGAATTGTATTTTCCTCACTCTGCAGGGTCCTGTCAGGAATAATCTCAGCATCACCGGTCTTCACCATTTCCTTCTTCCCAGTGACCAGGGAGAGCAAGGCAGACTTTTTGTGGTCTGGTTTTTTTGTCTCTCTAGCAGCCTCTATGCTTGGTGGAACGCTGGTGTCCAGGTGCTCCTCACTGCTGAGCAGTTTGTATGACGGCAAAGTCATGGATTTGAAGGTCTCCAAGGATGTGGACCCAGAGACAGCCTGACCAGGAGAGGTTCTTCCCATCTCTTCAGGTGATTTAGTGGGCCTGGAGGACAGGTTCTCCTCTGAAGCAAAGAGCTGCTTCCTCCTGAGGTTGTGAGGAGAGGGGGACGAGGCTGGAGTCTTGTCCTTGGTTGTGGTCTCTTCCATATAGACGTGACTGCCATTGATGCACAGACTGGACTTGGACACAGGATCGCTTTTGGATTTCAGGCCACTGAACAAAGAGAGCCCATCCTTTTTGGTGTGGTTAGAGATTCCTTGGCTTAGCTGCCTACTGTCCAAAAAGGCTGGTTTACGAGATTTAAACAATGGAGAAGGAGCTGGCTTCTCTTCCAACGCGTTTTCAAAGGATCCTGGGAAAAAAACAGAGAGAAATTCAAGATGCAAAAACAACCTTTTCTCTGACACTACTGACAGCATCAGTGCCAAGAGGGACTTTCCATGGATTTGTGCAGAAAGAAGAATTTAACCAGTGCTGTGAAAAGTGTAAGCAAGCCTTTGGAGGAAGGTTTTGTGCCAACACTCACGTTCTGAGGCAGGAGAGGTCTCAGACTCCTCCTCATCCCACTGCGCCTGGAAGTCGCTGGGCCGCAGCCGAATCCTCTGGGTGAGGGGCTGCTGAGTGGGCAGCACAGACATGGACTGGGACAGGGATGTCTTCTGCAGGCCAGGCTTGGAGAACAGAGCTTTGAACTTGGATTTCTTCTTCTCCTTCTCGACTGCCTCATCCTCGCTGTCGGCAGGGGAGTGGGAGGTGCTGGGGACGATGGCCGAAGCCGTGTCCGAGAGGCCGCTGCTCCTCTTGCCCTTGAGCTTGTCTTTGAGCTTCCCAAAGGGAGAGCGGGGCTTGTCTTTCATGGACAGATCAAACATGCTGGCTGTCATGTTACTCCTCATGAACTGGATATCCACCTCGATCTCCCCTCTCTCCTTTTCCTTCTTCCCTGGTTTGGAGCGCAGCTTGTACCACCTGCAGCAACAAGGAGATTTCTTTAACCAGCGGTAATTGAGAACACAGAGGGTGCTTATGGCTGAAAAATCAAATCAGCCCACAGTGGAGGAAAAGAAAGCCTTTAATCTTACGGTGACGTCACAGTCAGGGCCCCAGGTGCCAAGGAAAACATTTCTTATCGTAAACAGAAAGTTACTAGTAAGATTTGGTTTAAAACCCAGATCAGGAAGGGTTAAAAAGAGGGAGAAAAAACAGAAACACAACACAACATTCCTGTATTACAGCTCAGCCACCCTACTCTGCCCTTTCATCTCTCCTCCTGACACTGGCAGGGGCAACGGCTTTGAAGTGGAGCGAGAGCAGCAGCCCCAGAGCTGCACGCGCCCCACGCCCTCATACCTTTCATTCCAGCTTCTTAATTCCTCTTAAGCCAAGGAACCCCTAATCAACACCAGAGAGCCAAGCCGAGCCTTACAGACCTTGGGGGATTTCCACTCACCTCTCCAGGCTCGTGACTGGCACGCACCAGGAAGGGCATTGCTCAGACAGAACCTTCTCCCTCCCCAAACGCAGCTCCCGAACATCGAGCTCTGTGTGGGGAGTGCCCAGGGCACCCCAAACCACCATCCCACCTCCCACACGCCCTCAACCACCCCTCTGTGACACTCAAACCACATCTGAGCCAGCAAAGACAATTACCAGCACTGCACACCAGTATGGTTTTGTTTGTTGATGGAACCACGGAATCCCCGACCCCACAGGACCCATAGGAAAGGCTGCCTGGAAACTGCTTTGTTTCTTCCTCCTCACCAGCTGGAATGGGAAAATAAAGGAAGCAAACAGAGCATGCAAATGTGCCCTGCCATCAAATTTGCACTTCAACCTCCAAAGGTATACTGGAAGCAACAAAAGAGAATAAAAGGAAAAAGGAAAAAGATTATTTGCTCCAGTGAAAATTCAAAACTAATGGGGATAACCAAAGGAGATGGATTCAGGAATCTGCTACAGACACTTCAGAGGGAAATGCAGAAGAAATTCTTCCCTCTGAGGGTGGTGAGGCCCTGTTCTGGAGAAGCTGTGTCTGTTCTGTCCCTCAAAGTGCTCAAGGCCAGGCTTGGAGCAATGGTCACGTGGAATTTGTCCCTGCCCAGGGCAGGAGGTGGAACAAGATGGGCTTTAAGGTCCACTCTGGGATTCTAAATGAACACTTTACCCAGTCCCTGAGACTGCAGCAGCCCATGAAATCACAACCCCTTTGCCTTTAACATGAGCCAGCACTGGGCACTTTTGTTCCAAACCCGTGATTTCTAGGAGCATCCTGTGCTCGCAGGGCTTTGGTGCCACAAATGATCCCGTGTGTCCCGGGAGCCACAGGCAAACACCGTGTTCAGCACAGGCAGCTCAGCCTGGCTGAAAGCAGCACCCCTGGCAGTGGGTGGAAGGAAATCATGTACTGACAACCCCCAAACCACAAAAAAATCTCATTAATGGCATTTGTGGTGTTAGTGAGCACTTGTCAGTCAATATGTATCTATTTTCCAAATAAAACTAGCCCTTTGTGGCTACACATCACCATGGCAGCAAGAACAAAACAGGTTTCACACAGGAAACCGAGTGCTGGAAACAACTAAAAACATGAGAAATTTCCCCAGGAGTACCAAAGAGGTATTTTCGTTTTCTCTCCCCCTCAATTTTCCTTTGCCCAGACACAAAGGAATGCGCAGGGAGCCCGAGGCACCGGCCCCGAGCTCTGCTGACCGAGGGGCTCCGCAGTGTAAACACAGCAGCGTCTGACACAGCCTTAATGAACCCACGGCCTAATTAAGGCTTGACAAGCGGGACGGCTCCGTCTCAGGTGAGCCAGGGGAGGAAGGTGACTCACCAGCACATTACAAGGCTGCTGACTCCCAGTAAAACCCTCCCGGGAACCACCCCTGGGTTTCGCCGTGCCCGTGTTTGTGTCCAAAGCAGCGAGTGTGACACAGAGCTGGCGCTGGCCCGGCTCGGAGTCCTGCTGACAGCAGCGGGGTCAGCCCGTGGAACATGGAATTATCCACCCTGACACGCGGAAAGTGGTTATTAGGAAAAACAAATAAACGGCCGCTCGTTCCCTGCTGGAAGGAGGCAGCATTCAGAGGACATCGGGTTTCGGGGGTCAGGCTGCCTGCTCTATACAGAGCCAGCACTCAACACGGGAACGTTTAAAAATCAGACCCAAGGACCAGGCAGGACTGGCTGGAAAAGCTTTCCCCGGGCCCCCAGCCTCTTCCAGGGGAAGGCAGATCCCAGCCATGGGGGCTCACCCGCTCCAGGACGGACCCTGCTCCCAGCGCTCACCCCGGGGGCACTCATGGGGCTCCAGGGGTCCCTGCGGGGAACAGGAGCCCCCAGCAGAACAGAACCCCCCCAGTGCTGTGGGACACAGGGTGACCCCCAGTCCTTTGGGACACACGGATTCCCCGGGGGCACAGGGGTCTCCCAGCAGATCCATCCACACGTGCCTGAGGTGCTCAGAGGTTTCCATGAGGAACGGGGACATCCCGCGGGGAGCTGGGGCTCCTCACAGCACTTCTCCCCTTGAAGAGCACCGAGGCACCCCTCAACCGCCTCCCCAGCCCCCGTGGGGCACAGAAACCCCCTCATCATCCTCCGTGGGGCACACGGGTCCCCTCCAAACCTCTCCTGGCCCCCGTGGGGCTGAGAGCTCCCCCCAAAACCTCCAAAACGCGGAGGTGCCTCTCATGCCTGTCCCCGGTTCGGCGGGACGCGGGAGCCCCGGGGTCCCTCCCGTGAGGGTGTCCGGACCGCGCTCCGCGGCCCCGGGGGTCACAGAGCTTCCCCCCGCCCGCACCTGCTGTGCTGCCGGCCGCCGTCGTCCCTCAGCGCTGCCAGCTCCACCTCGGCGCGGCCCAGGAACTTGTCGGCCCCGGCCAGGGCTCGGTGCAGCACCGTGAGGCGCAGGGCGGCGGGCCGCGCCGGCAGCTCGAACGTGGCCTCCTCCCGCCACAGCGGCTCGCCCCGGCACCGCTCGGCCACCGACGTGCGGAACTTGTCGCGGCCCAGCGCCATCACCGCGTACGCGTCGCTGCCGCCCGCCGCCGCCTTGGAGCGCAGCCCCCGCGCCCGCAGCACCGTCACCCGTACGTGGGTGGGCGCCCAGCCCGCGGCCGCCATGGCGGAGAGGGCAGCGGCGGGGCCGGAGCGGGAACGGGAGAGGGAGAGGGAACGGGAGAGGGAGCGGGAACAGGAGCGGGCCCCGAAGGGCGGCGGCAGCGGCTGCTGAGCCCCGCCCCTCTCGCGAGAGCGCGGAAAGGGCGGGGCCTGAGAGGGGCGGGGGCTGGGGTGTGCAGGTGTGCACAGGTGTGTACAGGTGTGTACAGGTGTGTACAGGTGTGTATGTACAGGTGTGTGTATGTACAGGTGTGTACAGGTGTGTGTGTACAGGTGTGTGTATGTACAGGTGTGTGTATGTACAGGTGTGCACAGGTGTGTATGTACAGGTGTGCACAGGTGTGTATGTACAGGTGAGTATGTACAGGTGTGTGTGTACAGGTGTGTGTATGCTCAGGTGCGTGTGAACAGGTGTGTGTATGTACAGGTGTGTACAGGTGTGTATGTAGAGGTGTGTGTGTACAGGTGTGTACAGGTGTGTGTATGTACAGGTGTGTATGTACAGGTGTGTACAGGTGTGTGTGTACAGGTGTGTGTGTGCAGGTGTGTGTATATACAGGTGTGTATGTACAGGTGTGTGTGTACAGGTGTGTGCAGGTGTGTGTGTACAGGTGTGTGTATGTACAGGTGTGTACAGGTGTGTGCAGGTGTGTGCGTACAGGTGTGTGTATGTACAGGTGTGTGTGAACAGGTGTGTGTATGTACAGGTGTGCAGAGGTGTGTACAGGTGTGTATGTACAGGTGTGTACAGGTGTGTGCGTACAGGTGTGTGTGAACAGGTGTGTGTGTACAGGTGTGCACAGGTGTGTACAGGTGTGTGTGTAGAGGTGTGTACAGGTGTGTGTGTGTACAGGTGTGTGTGAACAGGTGTGTACAGGTGTGTACAGGTGTGCACAGGTGTGTGTGTACAGGTGTGCACAGGTGTGTACAGGTGTGTGTGAACAGGTGTGTGTGTACAGGTGTGTACAGGTGTGCACAGGTGTGTACAGGTGTGTATGTACAGGTGCGTACAGGTGTGTATGTACAGGTGCATACAGGTGTGCACAGGTGTGTACAGGTGTGTATGTACAGGTGTGTACAGGTGTGTGTATATACAGGTGTGTGTGTGTACAGGTGTGTACAGGTGTGTGCATGTGTGTATATACAGGTGTGTACGTGCAGGTGTGCACAGGTGTGTGTGTACAGGTGTGTATGTACAGGTGCACAGGTGTACAGGGGTGTACAGGTGTGTGCATGTGTGTATGTACAGGTGTGT